>NC_070629.1:19983608-20208608 GCF_947347685.1 Pleuronectes platessa | reverse complement strand
GAGAGAGAGAGATTTAGACCTAAGAGGAGATCAGCTAGAACAGATATGTGACAATTTCAATGAGTTCCGATGAACTCGTGCATTTCCCTGATCAGAAATCTCTGTGTTTCTGATAAATAATTTAATGACACATTTAAACTGATATTTGCTCAGTTTGTTCTCATTTTGCTCTTTAAACACAGCGACAGCCGAGGCCAGTTTGAGACAGAGCATCTGGTCCCTCCTGCGTGTGGGATGATTGAAATATGAAGACCCATCTTGTTGTTATTTGTCACTTGAACTCGTAAGAAAATATACTCACAGCCTCCTGACTAATATCCAACATTACCGAAATGCTTTTGCAGAGGTGCAACAGCCTGGAGGAATGTTAGAAAACACACAGAGCTGAGGGGAAAGCTGCTCTCGCTGGTCTGGAAGATGGAAACGCTTCTGCTTAATTTCATATTTCCTTTGACTGAAATATTTAATAAACCCAAAGTTCAAACAACGTTTGAAAAATATATTAAAATATCCTTGAAGATAAAATAGGATTGGAGTCATCCAGATCCAGGGTTGAAATAGTTATCACCTCCACCAGGGAGATTATGTGCTGGTTTGTGTGTTTGTGAACAAGATTAGACAAAAATGTAACTGAATTTAAAAGGACAATTGGCCCTGGTGGATATGGTGCTGAGTGTTACTGAGTGCTGTTGTATTTCAATTGTTTGATAAATGAAATAAAATAAAAGAAGTCATCTGTCAGCAATTTGGTTAAGTGTTACATTTACTCTTTAATTAACAAAGCAATTGCCGATTCCAGTCTCTAAAATAAACAAATTTGTCTCTGTTTTGAATAATTTTAACTTTCTATGTTGGACTGGACTGAAAAAACAAGCTATATGGAGTGTGTGAGATCTTCCTTCACTTTCTGCCTAATATTGTATTCTTCAGATGACACATCAATACATAAAAATAGCCATAAGTGACAGATCAATCGTGATGATAATAGAGCTTCACTACCTTTGTGTGTTGCCTGTGTGTGATAGTTACCCTCTGTCTCTCGGGGTCCACATATCGAATTCCAAAGTAGTCTTTCTCGAGCAGGTTGTAATGGTTACATACATGGTCCAACAGGAACTGGCCTTTGGTGTCTCTCTGGAAAGAAATCAAAAACATGGAGTACATCAATACAGGAAGTTATTTCAGGTCCTTTCAGTCAGGTACTTGCGTCTCATACCATCAGCATCATAGAGAACAAGTCCCTCTTGGGTTATAGTTCTTAGAATGGTAAGAAATATAGTACAACAGCAACTTTTAGGTCTTTATGTAATGATATACATCAGCGCTGGTCATATTCCTAGACTCAGCCTCCTCGTGCCAGCAAATACAGTGTGTGTGCAGTTCGTGAAGCCAGTGCAGACTCTGAGAGATCAATAATCACTTTGCCTTTATTGCCTGTTCCGCAGTCAATATCCACTCATCACCTCCAGATTCACACAAAGATCCTCGTTCACTTCGCACAAAATAACACGTTAGCATGTCTGCAGGCCATGATTAAGATGCGCACTTAATTTTAATGAAACAAACACCTGAATACATACACTGATGAATACAACTTGTCAGTATTCATCAGATTTTCATTTTGTTAGGGACCGGTCTATATGGATTTGGGAGCCACCGGTATAAGAGAAAAAATAAATTGCAATGATTCCTAAGATGTTATTATCAAACCGTTATGACAAAGAAATGTAACTGAATCTCAATCACTAAATTAATAATTAATACATTTAAGCAAAATAAAACAAAAACTAGCACAGCAGACTTTAAGAGGAAAATAAACAAAAATGGAGAAGTATTCTGAATGGTTTGTTCTGAAAAAAAAACGTATTTTTAATTGCGTATTTTGCAATTATAAACATAAACACCTATACCGATATATCTGTGAAAGGCTCATTATTGGCTAACCAATAAATTAGTTTGTGTGTGTGGGTGTGGGTTTGGATGGGGGGGGCTCTATAACCTGCAGATTGAGGTGGATTCTGGGCTCAGTTGAGCAGGACTGATTGATTCAATAGGAAATCGTCCGTTTGCCCTTGTTTTGATTTACTCCCCATAGGGGACATAAATAAATGTCATCTCAAACATGCATATACACACACACACACACACATACACACAAAAACTACACTAGACACCTATACTGATATTTCTATTGAATGTGAAGCATTTTACACACAGTTGCTTTTTTCCTCTAACACCTCACTCTCCCCTATAGAGTTGAAAATGGACAGAGAACGAGGTGGAGACACTCCCAGCATCTCCGTTGTCTTCTCTTCTGCCAAACATTAGCTGTGTCCGCTAATTGTGTGTGCAGACATTAGCAGCGGGTGTGCACCAGTGAGTGAGCACTCCTGCCTGGATAAGCAGCTTGCTCAACTAAGAGAATCTCAGTTGGACACAATGTTCATTTCTTTATTGATCTTCATGAAGGTTTAGTATTTACACCAAAAGAGGGGAAATTATCATCTCAAGTGAAACAGAGCTCTGGAGAAAGAGGAGGAACACCTTTTTTTCCCTCACATTCTGTCGCATCACATTGATTTCCCACCACGTCTTTTCATTCCACTGCCTTTCACACACTTTCACTGCTCCGTTCATTCACAAATTCATCACATCTGGCCAGTCATATCTCTGCCAGATATTCCTTGAAACAATTCGTCCCTGGATGCTGCTCATTCAATCATTCCTTCGCGTCCCATATGGCATTTATTTTGTCAAAAAAAAACATGCTTGCTTGAATTCAAAACCAAACACGCAAAAGAGAATTTGCTAAATCACACAGAACGGTAGCTGCAGGTTTGAAAGACATTTTCATGAGCAAGCATTTCTGCGTCTGTGGATACTGTTCTGTGGCCTGGCACAGTACAAGTGCTCCTTTACAAGTATACGGTTTTGCGCTTGCAAATTCTGAGACTTGATAAACACCACACACGCCTTTCAAAGCTGCCATTGTGCAGCTCACACTTTCACCATCTTCAGGATGTTTCGGGGGATTCAACTGAGACTTTCCATCTATCACCTGCTGTAGACACCACCAACAATCTGGACTTCCTGTCCTCTGTCTTCATGAGCTCAGGTTTAATGAAGATGCAACTGATACCACTCTCGATAAATGTTCTATATTTCTGATCTCCTGCAACTCTTAAAGCTAATCAGTTTATGTTGAATAGAACAGAAAATGAAATTTAACAAAAATGTGTTGCTTTGAGGCAGAGAAATCCTGCAATAATTATAGTATGTACCCTGAAGTATGAGTCACACAACCCCTTTATTTTAGGGCTCATTAAAAAGTCCGTAGTGACTGCAGTTCGATGTAGATTCTGACATCAGCATCGTTAAATGACCCTGTTTAGCTGATCAAATCTCACATCACATCTCATGTCCAGTCGTCTTATCTTATCTTACACAAACTTGAATTCTTGTGCAAACCCATTTAGCAAACGCTGCAATCTCTCATCCAGGCAACCTTTTAAAATAAATGTCTCGGTGAGTCACGCACCGCGTTTCTCGGTAAACAATCTGTCATATGCAGAAATTGCTGTAAACCTTAGGTGTCGATAGAGGAGCCAAACAAAAGCCAAGCTATTTTCTGTAAATGTCACAGCCACGTTTCAAAAACAGCACAGTGAGGAGAAACAGTGCTGAACGTAGCAGCTGCTTTATGTGAACCACCAACCAAAGCAGAGGGGACACAGTAACATACTTTCAAAACCGACAGACTATTGTAAAGTAAATTCAGGTCAATGCAAGAAGAATTAAAAATAAAACATGGGCCATGTACACAATACACAGGGGTTCACAGGCTGATCACACACTACACTGCCCACATTATCATATGAATATTTAAACAATCCTGGTTGTTCTTCCTCTTTGCCTGTCAGACACAAAAAGGACACCACTGTTACGGCAAGCTATAACCATAATGTTTTCAGCATTTGGGTGTAAAATAATGCGATTACTTTTGGTAATGTATTACAATTTGAAATGGTGATGCTGCCA
Organism: Pleuronectes platessa; assembly: GCF_947347685.1. Taxonomy (NCBI): domain Eukaryota; kingdom Metazoa; phylum Chordata; class Actinopteri; order Pleuronectiformes; family Pleuronectidae; genus Pleuronectes; species Pleuronectes platessa. The sequence continues at coordinate 20,204,570 of NC_070629.1, read as the reverse complement.
TGATTGTCAGCACGACAACAACCCATAAACGTGCCATGCTAGCTGTCCGTGTAACGCTAAATGGAAGTTCACCACAAATAAACTCAACACAATTCAACCGGACTAGACGATAGCCTGTAAACATGGACGACAAGACGACGCCCCCGAAAGTGAAGCCAAAGCAAGTTGATCACCACCTGGTAAAGCCTGCACCAAATGTGGGTAATAAATCCAACCTACTCCATGTTAGTGGGTGGGACGTGACCAAATACATTTTAGTTTTTTTCTTCATTTTAAGTTGTTCTTAACACACTGATGATTTTCCAGGTTTTCTTTTTTTCCTATTGGTTTTGATTGGTTAATTAATTCTATAAAAATGGGGTAAAACACCATGAAGACCTGTTCATCCGTGTGTATCAGACCTCGCTACTGCGCAGACTCTGGCTCCAAATGCAAAAGATGGCATCATTTGTATCTGTCATATTTTTGCTTAATTTCTGAATATTGGGAGGAAGTGGAGACACTTTTAAAATAGTGACTGAAGTGGAGACTGGGGGCAGCTTATATTCCAGTGCTGGATATCAATGTTGGTGCTGGGACAAAGATGTTCTCATGTTGGGCAGAGAGAACACTGAAAGTCTGTAGGTGACATACGTGGCTGTGTTGGACTTCAACTGTGAGCATATGGCTCTTGTGTGTGTGTGTGTGTGTGTGTGTTCAAGAGATGGTTGTAAAAATCTGTCTCTGTCTGTGGAAGCTGCACATCTCCATCAGCATTTGTGTGTGTTTGTCTACATGTCTTTAGGATTTTCCGCTGATCCATGACTACAGTGTTGAAAAACTGATGGATCTGAGGAGTAAACAAACCCAAACATGTACAGAGGGAGGAGAAAAGTAGAAGAGCACAGAATGAAGACAGTCGCGCTGCGAGTGGTTTTCTGGCCGGATCATCAAACAAAACCTTTCCTCTGTCTGGTTCTCAGGGCAGACGCTCGCCGGGAGGAGAGAGATGAGCTGATGCCAAGAGCGAAGAGAGAACAGACCAGACAGAGAGTGATCAAGAGCCAAACATGCCGAGTGGCTGAGAGAGGGAGAGTCGGCAGAGACTTATCTAAAAAAAGAGAGAGATTGAATGATAGACTGAGACCAGTGAGGAGGAGAGGAAGAGACAGATTGAGTGAAGAAGAGAGATGTAAAGAGTCTATGTCATGTCCAACAAGGGCTGAATACATATTTCATATATCCAAAGGCTAAGCATTAAAAATTAACCCTGTGATCCTGTCACTACATGATCTCACCTAATGACGGCAAAGTGCTCTCCTCTCTGCTCCGCTTCAACACACAGACACATGCACACACTTTAAATAGAGCCTCAGTGTGGAGCGTACTCAGTTTAACAGGAGCAAAGTGCACTTTGACGTATATGTGTGTGTGTGTGTGTGTTAGAGTAAGTCTATACATGCTTGGCCATTTATTCTCGATAAAGCAATCTCCTTAGAGCCGGCCAAGACCTGACGCAGACCAACCAAGGAAAAAAAGAAATAGAAAACCATGCTGAGCATGAAAAACACACTTACAGTTAATTATTTATCGAAGAAAAATGTCAACCTCAGTGAATTCAAGTAAAGTTTGCCCACATTTAACAGCTGCTGTGTTTGATTCTGCCCAAAACAACTAACTGAACCAACTCTGCAGACATTAGCGGTAAGCTAACTCACAGCACAGCAGCATAGCCCATGGAATGACCCAGTTCTGCCTCTAGAAATTACACATGTACATTTATACAAATAAAGTGAAACAGTGAAGACATAAGAGGGGAAACAATGCTGAATAGGACATAATGATTAAATATTGTTAATTAACTTATTAGGCAAATTGTTGTTGACATTGGAATAAACTGTACTGATCATTTAATCAGTAAAACGATCATTGACAATGTATTTATTTTTTCACCAAAATATCAGTTATTTCCGTAGAGTTTTCATTCATCGTAACTTCACACATCCGCTGCCTATCAAACGTCTATACACACTCCCACAAATTCCTATTGCAAATCGCATATTTCTTGCTTGTTTTGCAAGAAAAAATGCAGATGCATTATTGTGTATTTAAAATGAAAAAATTATGTTAAATAATTCGGGAAAACAAGGTCAGAAAAACAAAAAAACAATTTGATCCTCTCATAGTGCATAACAGTACAATTCACATTCATCCGTTCATGCACACATTCAAAGTAATATTGGGTTCAGTATCTCAACAAAGGAAACATTGGTGTCCTTTGGAGGTGCCAGGGATCAAACCACAAACCTCCTGTTCAGTGGACGACCCTCTCTACCTACTGACCCGTTATATACATTATGTTATTTTCAGCTAGAATTATTGATTATGAAATGAATTTACAGTTTTAGAAGCCAAATCATTTATCCACTGAAACTTGAAGGTAATACAGTTTTTAGAGTTGTGTCCTTAAGAAAACAACAACTCACAAACTACCTGATAACTAAATACTCATTGTTGTGCTTGTATGACTTGTTTTCACTCCTGACCCACAATCACTAACGTCTCATGACTTGACGCCCACTATGAGTCAAGCACTAGGACCCTGCGTGCCCTGGCCCACTTAAACACCGTTTGTTGTTTAATTAATATGCACGCCAGCTTAATTATGACTGGCTCCTATCGACTTTGATGTGATTCATTTCATGACACAGCACGTGTAATTGGCTGAAACATTGAGAGGAAAAGGAGTGTTAATTCCTTTGATCCCCCTGTGAAGAAGGCAACGCACATTCTGTTCGTGCAGGGATGGAGAGGAAACAGTGAAGTATGGAGTCATAGGAGGGCCAAAAATATCCACATATGTAAAAGATGAGGAAAATTTAATATTTTTTATAAGCAATTCAATTTACCTTTTAATTATTTCTGTATACAGTGATTGATATACTTTTTAAAAAATTAGCTAAATACCAGCACACTCCAACCAATGAGCTGCTAGCCTTCCAGCAAAAGTAACAGGAAGTAAACGTAACTTGTGTATGTGTAGAGTGAAAGTTGTAGCAGTTTCTAAAAAGAGGCTTAAAGGTAAAGGTAAGCAGCGTGGTGTTTTTTCTTCTCCATGCCATGAAAGATTATATGGCTAGAGTAGTTGGATTTAAGAGATTTATGATCAGCCGCTCTTTACCGGCACACAAACCAATTTAAAAGCCTGGAGGCGGCAGTTAAGACAAACGCAACATTCACAGCTTTTCTATGTCGCCACTGTTGCAGCTCTTTAGGGAAATGGAGATTTAAGATGCTTGTGGACTAACTTGCCAATTTATTTGCCAATTAGGAAGAGTGTGTTAGCAGACATAGTCGTCCTATTATCAACTGTGCCAATATTTCTAGAGCCAGTTTGTGTTTACCACCCAAAAGTTGAGCCCTCGAGCCAACAAACAAATTGATCCAGAGGCTTGACCAGGATGCGAGAGGGAAAAATCAATGTGCTGGACATTGATTGGCTGGCTGTGGGAAAAGCAATGCATAGGATCAAAGAGGAGGAGGAGATCCAAGTGAAAAAGCTCTTTTCTGTCTTTTTTCGTAAGAATTCATTCTTCTTCTTAAAACATATCAACCCTCTATCCAGTTTTAATTTAGGATTTTACCTTAAGGAGCTTTATGTTTAGTGTGATTTAACCAGATGTATATTCTGGCTTATTCCAGCTTTTTATTGACAATATTGTTTACATGAATACTCATACCCAAGAGTTATTCTATGGCAGAAAGTTCTTGCCAAATAGAAAAGAAAATACATTTCTAATTTTGTAAAAAATTCAAAAGTCTTTAGTCTGACATATTTGGTGTGTTTGGAAGCTCTGTTTTGCTGCACAGCAATGACAGACTCACCAGTGGGTCGTTGTTTTAAAAGGAATGCAGGGAAAGCTCAGATTAAATTTGTTAAAAACAGATTTTTAAAGTAAGCTAAAGACTGATGCAAATAATTCTCAGAGGGTAAAAGGTTGGACGAGAGAGGCACATTTTGTCAATGAACTGATTTATGAAGCATTTCTAATTTCAAGCGAGGAGAGAAAACTTTTCATTAAAGAAATGCTTGACCTCACCACCACCACCACCATCACCATCCCTCTATTTAATATCCTCCCATATTCACGCCATTTATCGGCACATGTTTGATTATTAAATCCATGCCGTCTCTGTATTATATATGAAGAAGAAGATTCAGCAGTGAAGAAACAAGGATGTCAAATATATCAGAATGAAACCCATCACAGCTCTAGTAAGTATTGATCTCATGAGCTGCATTAGAGTGTAGGTTCAACCTCTTTAACCACTTACCCAGAACAATAATGGACCTTCACCTGGAGACTTTGCACATAGAAGGATTTTCTGTATCCTCAGTTTACCATATCCAGAAAAAGAGAATAAGAAAACATTTTAAAGACATTTTAAAATCTTTGTGTTTTCAATTGTTCTCAAAAATCTAGAAAGGAAAAACGCAGATCTCAACAACTACTGGATGGATTGCCATGAAATTCTGTTTAGACATTACTGCTCCCCTGAGGATACATCTTAATAACTTTGGAGGACTCCTGTCTTCTTCTTTAGCACCAACATGAGGTTCATATTTTTGGTTTTTATTCAAATTTGATGGATGCCATTTAATTTGCCATGGAACTGGGCAAGGGCATTCACGTTCCCCTGAGGATGAACAGTAGCTTTGACGCTCCTCTGACTTTACTTCTGGTGCCCCCAGCTCAAATATTTAAAGTCTGCGGTACTTTGGTTTATATCTAAATACATGTTAAGCAAATGTTAGCATACCAGCATGCTAAGCTAAGATGATGAACACGGTAAATGTTAGATGAGCTGAATATCAGCACGTTAGCATTGTCATGGTCAATAGGCTAGCATGTCGATGTTAGCATTTAACATGCTTATAAAGCTAATACACTTTTATTCAAATAACATACTAATACATTTTATATTTTCAAACTGTTTTGTTGTTCTTGTACCTGTTAGTTATAGCTAATATATGCTATGCTAACAGGTGAAAAATACTTCTTTCCTTGTTTTCGCTTACATGGGATTAAATTCAAACATGTCATTCTGGATTTAAGAAACACTGGTCTACTGTGACATAGTGTTTTACCTGATTGTTTTATAAATACTCACTTCTTATCTTATCATTTGAATTATTAAGTGGATAATCCCTCCAATCCCTGTGAGCGACATTATAACTGTGACTGTGACCTTGTCCCAGTGTGGAAGGGGACACGTCAATTACCGTATCATCACCTTTTCTGCTACACACGCTCACATGCACACGCTCACATGCGCACAATGCACTAATCATCACACGTGCTATCAAATATTTCCTATGCATCTATATGCACAGCTCATGTTCACGGCCGGGCACACAGCCGAATAAGCCCAGAGGTGGAGCCGTAAATCATCAATATATGAAGCAGAACCACTTCCTATTATAGTGGATCGTCATCCACCTCACTCTGTGTAGAGCTGGTCACTAACTCACAGGATGATAGGAGAGAAAAAGGAGATGAGGGTGGCATGACGCTGCGGCTGCAATGCTGACGTTATGCGTCTGTGCTTGTGGAGGCTGCATTAAAGCAGCTGTCTTATCTGTGCAGCGCAGGATGTTATAAAAATAAAATATGTGTGAGTCAGTGTGTGTGAATCGAGGCGAGTGTGTGTCTGTGTTTGTTTGTGTATTTGCATGTTTCTGGCCAAAATCAGTGTTTCTCTGTCTGCATGGGTTTGCTTCTCTCTATTTCACTAACAGTATAATGCCATAAGCAGTGGTAATGCAGCACGACTCATAATGATGTATTCTGACAAACATCAGCTTCACATGGCATCACTAATCTACACCCTTCTCTTGATCTATCTTCAAAATGCATATATATATATAAATAAATATAAGAAGATCAACACAGATGTCATTAAACTGGCTTTTTAACTACACCAAACATGTCTGGTTCCAATAGTTTTTCAAAAATCAGATACGTTTGCTCACCGCAAACATATTCACACATATGTAAATTTGACCTCCGCCAAGGCCCAAAAGCCTCAACATATAAACACACAAGATCTGGATTTTTATTTGGATCTGCACCAACTACACACATTCATAAATAGCAGTCCTCTGAACATGCCTGATTCATTTGGGACTTTTTTGGGTTGTGCACCACCCCTCCACAAAATTTCATGGAAATTGGTTCAGTAGTTTTTGCGTAATCCTAAAAAAATAACAAACAGGCGCTGTTGAAAACATCGACTCTCTGGCAGAGGTAACCTCAAGATTAACAAACATTGTCATACTTGGGCTTTAAAATATCTTGGACGTGTGTTTGCAGTAGTTATCATCCAACCTGGTGGCCATGAGGGAGAAGTGTGTCCTTTGAATGGACAATCTGATGCCGAAGTGTCCTTGAGCAAGATAATGAATATCGAGCAGGCCGACATTTGACCTCTGATCCGTCTGAGAATTTCCCCAACTTATTCTCTCTTATCTGCTGTTAACACTTATCTCCCACCTGGTTGGCTCTTTCCTCTTCTCTCTACCTTGTCTTCACCTTTAAAAAAAATATTTGTCTCATTTCAAACGTTTCATGTTCAAATCTGCATGATGAGTTTTCTTCTCCTCGGCCGCTCTGCTTCATTTACCCTCCTCTTCCTCCCCCTCCCCGCTGCCACCACCCTCACAGCTCGTGCATTGCGACCCACCAAGTCATTTATTCCATCTTATCAACCATCTCTCTTTCTTTCTCCCCCTCCTTCACCCTTTTCTTCCAGATGTTTCCGTCTCCTCCTCCTCTCTATCCTGCCACCTCAATGCCTCGGCCGTCTCACAGTTGCGAGCAAAAATCAAAAAAGGGATTATTTCTTTAGTCATCTTCGGAGGATCATCAAAGAGGCACCAAGTGGCATAAGAATAGAAAACTGATACTATTTATAACTTGCTACAAAGATTGCCAACCACACAAAGCAATTGCAGTGCACACATGCACACAACTAATACAGCCACAAAGTGAAAGAGCAGCTTCACCTCTGCTGCACAGTCACACCTCTCCTTGACCGAGTGTAAAGGCTGCAGTGACAAACAACAACCGGCATCCATATGCATCTTTAAAAAGTCTGTATTGGTGATGTATTGATCCTGCACAAGAATAGAAACAGTGCAGTCAGCAGGATTCACTTCAAGCTTTCAAAAGTTCAGGTTTTTGCAAGTTATTATGATGCCTAGCAGGACTTCCATGTGTGGTTATTTAATGTCCGTAATTGTAGAACTTTGGCTCAGCGGCCACTTATATATCTTTTAATGCAAGCTAGCCACGGCTTCCCCTCCGTCCAAACACACACGTAAACCTGTGTACACACATATACACACTCATTTAGCAGCGCATCGCTGACAGCTGACTGATGTCGGCCTCATGAAGAAAAGTGATCCCCCTTAATTATACATGATGTGTCACAGAGAAGGAGGAGGATGAGAGAGAGAGAGAGAGAGGGAGAGAGAGAGAGAGAGAGAGAGAGAGAGAGAGAGAGAGAGAGAGAGAGAGAGAGAGAGAGAGAGAGAGAGAGAATATATAGATGAGAAGATTCAAAAATAGAAAGTGAGAAAAGGTGTTCAGGGGAGTAAATATGAAGCTGAAAGTGTTAGCAGAGAATAAGTGGGGGTGAAGGAAAGAGCAGTAGAGCAGGGAATAGGGACGATAAACGCTCTGAGGAGAGGAGAGAGGGAGAGAGGAAGAGGACGAAAGGGAGGAGAAGGAGAAGGAGAGTAAGGGAGGAAGGGGCTGAAGGCAGAGGGTGTCACGGTGTATTGATCTTGACACGTATGTCCTCCAGCAGGTCTGACTTAACATTACCAATGAACATGAGAGCAGCAGACTGGATACACTCAGCCCCTGGCTCTGGACACACATATCTACAAACACAAACACACACACACACACACACATACACGCACACACCAGTAGTCTCATATTCTGCTGTGAAATTATTCTTAGAACTAAACGTAAAAGTGATTACACTCTACTTGAGGCAGCCTGTCTCTTTCTAGAACCAAAAATAATCTTCTCAAAAACAACATTATCCATTTTAATTTGGAGAGAAAACACACCCAGCTCTCTCTCATACACACACATGTACATTCGCACAAACTCACTTGCTCCCAACTCCTCTCTATTCACATGAAACACTGTGAAATTGGGTAATTAAGCAAATTCTGGAAAAGGGATGTGCTGTGTTTACAGTCATTTTTATCTCTCTTGCAATGTTAGTTTAAAGTAAAGACGTTTTGTAAATATTCTTTTTGAGCAAAAGCGTGATAATGTTGTTTTCTATAGCTGATATCTCTGGTCAGCATATGACTGATTAATGAGCTGTATGGAAGGAAACAGCTTCAGATAGCGGTTATGTCAGGATAAAACAAAATAATTGATAGATTAAGCATTATGCAGTGGAGTGTTTTAATTTAGTTTTTTTTTTATGATTGCAAATTTTCACCATGTCAAAACGTGACCACAAAAACTTTCTCTCATGAAACAAACTCCCAGAAAGGAATTGTTTTGAACTGCACTCCAAAGCAACTTAATTTATATTCAATGTTATTCTTAACGTCCTATTATTATCCTTAAGTCAATTGTGTCTTATGAAAAGATACAACCTTATTGTTTAAAGGAGCAGAACAATTCAACTTTCCTTGTTATTTTTGCAATTGCCTTAACATGAGTTATTATAGAATGACCATTCCCATCATTCCTTTCACAGTTCTCGAATCAAATTGATTTCTTTAGTGCTGTGGAAATATCCACAATTATCGTGATTCTAAAAGATGTTTTAAAGTCTTTATTCATTCAGGATAATCCATGCGGCACCAAACATCGTGCCCCAGAGGAACCTGGCTAATGCACCCATGTTTTATGCAAAGTCGAGAAGTGACAGCTTAGGGTAAGGTTAAAGGAAATAAGGGCACTCGCAGACCCACTTAAAGCAAAATGTTCAGTTGTTACTCCTTGGCTCCCAAATGCAAGTCAAGAATGATGATCGTTTATGATGGCGTTCAGTCTTTGGCACCATCCTGACCTATTTATTCTGAACAGAGTCACAGAACAGACACAACAGGAGACAGACACAGAGCGACACTGAAGAAAGAAAAACTGAGCCGATAAAGTGAGAGGTGGAACTTCTCTGTACAGTGGGGAGAGGAGGAGTGGTGTTGTCGAGCTGCACAAGTGTAGCATGAGGAGCAGAGGATGTCATGAAATATGTAGGAGGGAGCAACTCAGCACCGGAACACAAAGCCATTAAAGAAAGCCCCTGGAAAATGCAGTCAGCTAGAAATATAACTGTCCATTTCCTTATCGCACTCAGATACACGGTCACACAACTAAAAGCCCACACACCTTCATAAACACAAGCTTGCAATAGTGTGTCTCACTTAAATGTCCTCGGACGTGTACACAGGGGTTGAACACACTTTTGTGCTCTCGGGGAGGCGAGCACGCCGGTCAGCACTGAAACACAGAGAAACTAGCCACCCCTCCTCTCTCTTCCCCCCTTTACTTTCCTCGCTGTGCACTTAATGTTGTTTGGTAAATCATTGATTGGGCACATGTAGGAGATCGGCGTGACACTTAGTCCGACATGCACGAGTGTGACAGGGTCAGACAACACGGCCGAGGCGGCTGACAACATGTTTTGAAGGCGGCTCAGAGCTGGGTTCACTCAGCGCTGCTTCGTACCTGTGTTCAACTCGCTGGTTTGTTGACAAGCTGGTGCTTTGGAGGATTTGGTGCATTGCTGGAGATGTAAAGGAATAAAATAATGACAGGTCATACTGCATAGAACAGTGAATTTGTATGCACCGTCCTTAATTAAACATGTGAGTGTGAGTTATGGGAACAGTCTTTGGCAGATTTACAGGATTTTACTTTTACATCTCTGGCAGCAGCTGCACCTTCGGGCTGGAGGAGCCCAGGAGCCAGACATGATGCACACTGCAGGCCCACAGGATCTCATTTGTTTGTGCAAAGTAAAGAAACTCATGTTTCCCTTTGTTCCTTTGTTGAGGCAGCCAAAAACGGTTTCAATATCACATCTCAAATAAGTCAATAAAGCCGGGAATCCTTTGAAATGGATTTGTTTCACGTCCGTTTTCATTACCTGTCTGGCTGGATTTAGGCTTTAGGGTGGGGGCTAAAGTTAACCCCAGCAGCAAAGATCCAACACCTCACGTCTACAGTTAATTTTGCCTGGATAATTATCAGACAACCACAGAGCTGCAGTTCTGGGAAATGAAATCAAGAAAATGACATCAAAATAAAGGGGTGAGGGAGGGGGAGAAAGACAGAGAGATGGTTGAAAACAACTTCTCTTTCAGTGAGATTGGGCTGGATTATAAAACAGAGGTGGAAAATGTCCGGAACATTGGGCCCTGATATTTTCAGGATGCTTCCTTTCACATGTGGAGAACGAAGCAGGAGTTTGCATGTTCACAACACCAGTAACATTCACTCCGGTCGGGAGAGGGGTGGGGCCTGGGTGGAGCAGGCAGGTAACAGGACGTGGTGAAGAACTGCAACTTGTTTGAGAATTTCAGCATCTGTCCTTATTGCCAAAAGCTCTGGAATCACTTCGACAGCTTTGCCGTCGTCTTCTTCGTGTACGCCACCTCCTGCTCCAGTTTCCATGTGTGTTCCAAATATCATCATCACTCTCGTTTGCTCACTGGGAATTTTGCTGCTCTAATCGCAAATGTTGTCACTCTGAGATTTTGCAGGAAAAGTTGCGGGAAAAGTCCGAAGCAACTTTTAATGACGAGTCATAAAAAGAAATACAATACAATGTATTGGAGCTAACTTAGTTATTTTCAATGAAAGAAAAGATTGATAAGGTATTATAAATCTCATGTGACCCTTTTGTCCTCCTCCGTTGTATTCAGGATTTATAACAACAAGTATAATTGTTTCATGACAATGAAAGAACATCATAAGTATTTACTTATGAGCACTATTTGTCAACAAACATAATTTATACTACAAAGACATTTTATTTATTTTACTACAACTCTGTTTTATAAATGCTCATTCATCATCTATTCATTCACCAGCCTCCACTTACAGCCACAAACAGGAGTTAGTTGTTGACAAATTCCTTAATAATCACTTTTGTCTTACTCCTACATTATAGTCTGATATAAGGGGTAAATCATTTCTATATTCTGCGTATTAATACTAAAAGGGGGTTTGAAGTTTGTTTGCAGTTTGCATCTTGTCTTCATGTAAAACCTTTTGTGTTTCCAAGTCGTCTGCTTTTATAGAGTCTATCAGAACAGCCCGATCTAACCTGCAGCCACTTACCAGCTGTGTTCTACAGTACAGGGATGGGTTTACTGGCTTCAGTGCGGGGGAACTGGAAACAGAAGACTGAAGATGATGTGGTGGAAACAACACGTATCATCCCCTCTCCCTTCAGACACACACACAGCTCCACATGATCAATAACCCGAGCAGAGGAGCTCTCTGTGCCTGTCACCAGCTCTGTTATCAGCCACCACACCCATGCAGCTCCTGCATCGCCTCAAACTTCATCCTGAGTCAACTTCATTTGCCATGTCTCAGCACTGATGCAGGGGTTTCAGTTGCATGTGCCCCCCGCCCCCTCCTCTGCACAATACGGGCTGTGCATGTAGCCAAGCATGCGACCTCTCCCGTAAATCTCAGCAGCGTGGAAACTGCTGTCGTTGTGTAGAACAAAAGGCTGAATCAGTGTGTGAGGATGCAGGAATGGTGCAGCCTTTTAACGTGGAGAATAGAATTCACCCGCATGGAAACGAATCCTCTGCGTCCACGTGATTGTCACTTGAAGTAATCACACAATGCACGAGCTGGGTGAGGGTCGTCTCACCTGGATGCTGCAGGAGATCTCGGAGTCGTCCAGGAGCCGGATCGTGCACAGGACCTCCTGGTCCAGGGAGCGGATGCTGGGGCTGCGGAACCGAAGCATTTTCATCCTTGTGTCGGTTCAGTTTCAGCTCCTCATGTCAGCGGGTCCACACGCACGAGCACGGACGGACGGACTGGGGACTCGCGCATGCATGCACGCGCACACGCATGTATGTGCCTCTCAGTCGAGGTCTTGTCACCCTCTCTTGAGGCGCCCTTGGATGTGGATAGAGAGATGTATGGGCAGATAGGAGGACGGATGGATGCAACAGAGAGAGAAGGAGCAGGAGGAGGAGGGAGAGCTTGCATCCAACTCCTGGCTGCACACTGATGGATCTACAGGAGGGAGGATGGCTTTTCCGCCCCTCTCTCACCCCTCCCTCTTCTCTCTCTATTATCCCTCTCTCACACCTACTTATTTTTATCTCCTTCCAAATTTCTACATAAACCTTCACATATGATACCACATGTGTCACCTGATCATCCGGTGGAGAATGAAAGTCACCTTATGTTTTATTTATATTTTACACGTTGCCTTAAATAAATGAAAAGATGAAATAAGATGGAATAAGAGAATGCTAAATTGGTGTTAAGATGCTTTGTAAAAGTCTTAATATATGAATTATGTGTTATCACATGGATGGAAGAAAACATGACGTTGTATTCATCTATTTTGAGGCAACTTGTGCATTTAACACCTGACTTTATGTAAATGTATGTGGGGGGCTGCCTACAGGATTTGGAAAAGTAGAAATCATCAAATCTATTCCTATGGCGGGGGCCCTATTTTATTTCGAAGGATTTCTATTTCCCTTTTTTGGCTTTTTCAGGGCCTAGACATGCTCAAATTCCGACCAAAGTTTGCAGGAAAAGCCCCTCAGTCAGGTTTCCTCCTCACGAAAATGATGACAGTTGTGTGTCATAACCAGATGCACAAAAAAGTCTCAGAGTGCATTATGAAAAAGGCAACAGGAAGTTGACCATTTTGGATTTAGTGGTCAATTTGTCCATTTCCCATATTTTTACTTTTTAGTTATTTAATTTTAATTTTAATTTTAATTTTATTTGCGATGTAAGTTTTTGTAACATTTTCCAATTGACACAAAATGCCTTTTACTGTACAATAATGATTAAATGTAACTTAGTTGCAGTGCAACGATCTGATCTGAATTTGTCATTGAACCAAACACAGCGCGGTCCCTTTAAACGTAGCTGACGTGCGTCTTACGTCATCACGCACTTTAATAAAACCAGCCCGCGGCCATGTCTGAGAGGAGTCATATGTTTTTAAAGGTAAGAGATCAGTTTAGTTTGATTAAACTTGAATTTAATGAGCTGTTATTCCGTCAGTTAGTGAATATATCAGATGTAATGTCTGTAATCGTCTCATGAGTATTAACATCCTGTCAGTGGCGTCCATTGTTCACCTGCTCAGGGTTTTCTTCTGAATGAACCACTGCATTTCCTCAGGTTTAGTATCTGCAGCAGTAATGGTGGAAAAAATGCATTTATTCTGCAAGTGGACGCTTCCAGGATATTTTCCTTTCCAAGCCTTTTTACATGTCCCCTTCAGTCAGTGACATTGGTTTAACAGCTTCCGGTTGTTGACGTATTGCACTGTTACGTTAGGATAAGTGTTCATGAGGCAACTACCAAAATTCCACTGGGTTGAAATCCAAGTAAAAGTCCCAAAGCACAAAAACAATACTATCAAAAGTATTCATTGTTTTAAATAATTTTTTGTATTAGTGTAATGATTCACTTGTTAAAGGCTGAGCTCATTTTCATTTTGAGTTTGAAAAATCTCTTAATCTATACAGTAAATATGTTTGATATTCAGTTTGTAGGTAGTCAGAGAGGTCATGAACACAAGCATATCAGTCACTCTCTGAACTTATTGAGCAAAGTGTTTTTATAGAACTTTAAAATATCCAGAAATGAACTGATTTGATTGTACACATGCTGGACTTTACTTTGAAAAATCTCCAAATCTATACTGTAAAAATGCTTAATATTCAGTATGTAGGTAGTCAGAGAGGTCCTGAACACAGGCATATCAGTCTCTCTCTGAACTTATTGAGCAAAGAGTTTTTATAGAACTTTGAATTATCCTGAAATGATCTATTCCACAGTGAAAATGTTGGACTTTACTTTGAAAAATCTCCAAATCTATAAAGTAAAAATGTTTGATATTCAGTAGGTAGGTAGTCAGAGAGGTCCTGAACACAGGCATATCAGTGTTAAAAGTGTTTTTACAGTACTTTGAAGTATCCAGAAATTATCTACTTGAAGCTTAAAATGTGTGATTTTTATTTTGTAAAATCTCTATAGTCAAAATACTATTCATAAACATCAATTAAGCATTTTGTATAGGCTCTATGTCAACAGTTTATTTTCAATTCTACTTTTATATGAATGCATGTATATAGATAATACAATGATGTAATATCTGACATAATTGTCACTTAAGTCCATTTTCTACAGTGACTTCCTCCGCTTTTAATCTTTTTTGCCAAAAATGTTTTCGGTATTTTTCTTGTTTCTTTAATCCAGTTCAGGACAGAAGATCCACAGACAGAATGATCTACATCATAATGGGAGTCTCAGGCTGTGGAAAGTATGAATACTAACAATCAATATTTCTATTTGTCCATCCATATGTGTGTAAAGATTTAGTTTTTGAAGCAGAACTTCATGAAACTTGCGTTTATCCTGTCGTGTAGTGGTGCCCTTTGATAATTCTTCGTGAAATTTCAGCAACAGAAAGACTCTCACAAAGTGTTCTGTTTACAGGGAATATGGATATGAGGGGATTAACTTGTTATCACTGGCACTGAATTACAGGAATCAAACTTAACACCTGCTCACTAAATAAATAAACGCTAAATAAACACCATATACTGGAGTAAGCAGAAGATCCTGTGGGCAGCTCTCAGGCTGTAGAGTAAGACAATTATTTGTTTTAAACGCGTCTTGTATCACTGAGGGAAAAAGTGCGACCTTAGATCAGTGTGACAGCACCAATCTGATGGTGATCAGTGGGTGCACAGGTTTAATTATTCCACTCTATCACTTATGTCTTGGCCTTTTCTTACGCAGAAGCAACTTGGCGGCACATCTTTCAGAAAAGGTAACTCTATGCACACTCATACTCATACGCCTCCATTCATGGTCGTGCACACACACGACATGATACTCGTCTACGTGTGTGTTTCCTTCCATCAGCTGGACTGGACACTGCATGAAGGGGATGATTTCCACCCACAGGAGAACGTTGAGAAGATGGCTCAGGGTGAGCCGCTCACAGACGAGGTCAGTAAAAGTGTGTGTGTGTGTGTCAGGAGTGCTGTGCTGCGCGTCTTCAGACACGAGTTAATCATTCTGTCAAACCTGCAGAAAACTCAACGAGGAACTGGAGCAACATGATAAGCTGCTTTCAAAGACAGTGATCTCCACAGTGGAATTTATACGTCATGTCCTGCCTCCTGCATGGATCCACCCAGGCGCCTACCCCTCGTCTGAATGTCCCAGAGATTTTCCTGTCGTTTTGAACTCGTCTGACTTGAAGAATCTCCTGCTGCATTCTTCATACGTGAAAGGCAATAATGTCCGAACCCAATTTTCAGGACATTTTACAGAGCTCATGTCGGAAAACGTCTTTAACGAACGCAGCAACAAGGGAAACTTCACAGAATCCCAGAGCTGACGATTCAACATTTGATCTTTCACTTATTTTCATTTGTTTGATTATTTCTTTAATATTAATTCTTCCTCTGTCAATGCTGATTCTCACTATCAGCACACAGCTGCCCACACAACCAATGAAAACCTCCCACTCAGAAACCTGCTCCGATCAGCTGGGAGTAACCCCGGGGGCGCTCTGTCTGACGCTCTGGCGTATTAAAAGAAAACTTCGGCAGCTGAAGCAGAGAGGTAGAGTCGGATCACTGTCAGGCTGTGTCTTTCATGCCAGGATCAGAGTTGGCAGGTTGATGCTAGCGCAAGATAGCAGGACATGAGTTTGCTCAGATGTCAGGATGTAAGAGAGTGTGATTCCTCTCATTCCACTTCAGCTCGTCCTGTTAAAGGCTGTGGGAAATTAAAGGAGTCCTGCTCAGTTGTAAATGGATTAGGACTAATTCCACTTCTGATAGCAACGTAATCAAAGATGTCTTTGTGCTGCAGACTGCTCGATCTCTGTTTGATTCCCTGATTAGTTCTTTGAAAGTCTCGCTGAGTTGAGTCCATTCAACAGGAAATATTGGAAACTAATAATAATAATAAATCCATCCAATCCCTTAAGACTCAGCTTTGGTCTATGCTTGTAGTTATATTTTTACATATTATTAACTTGTAAGATGTAGATATGACTCAGAGGTGCAACCCCTTTATATAGATTAAGTGAATAACCTTCAATCAGCTCTGCAGCCCGCGACCTACCTCACTGATGTTTATTATACGCTTAAACCATGAGTGTATCTTGTATTTTAGCGCCAGCTGTGGCTCGGGAGGTAGAGACTAGAGGGTCGTCCACTAACCAGAAGGTCATTCGCAGTTCGATGCCCGCTGCCCCTGATGACTGTACAAATAGTGTATAAATGTTGTGTGCGTGAAAAAGTGCTAGGTGTAGAGGTGCTGCATGAATGTGTGAATTAATGGGTGTTTTTTAAGATCAATAATCTACCTTTTGGAGGAGATTCTAGGCTGCATTGGGAGATTTAGAGCAGTTCTTTTTTTTTATCATTTTTGGTGGCACTTATTCATACATCTTTATCGGACAGAAGACAATAGAGGGAGGACAGGACACGAGAAGAGAGAGAGAGATGAGGAATGATGTGCAACTGTGATCCTCATACTGGAGATCGTGGAATACGCAGTTGGCACTTTAACCTCTAGGGGCAAACATTTTGAGAATGGTTTTGACATCTAATGGTTAAAAAGCTCTTACCAGTTGCAACCTCCCACTTATTGAGTGGTTTGATATAATAAATGTTACAGAGATTATTTTTCTCTCCGCCTTAAGAAACGTGTCGATTCATGGGCCAGATGTTAAAACCTGTATGGACAGAATTTGTGGAGGCATTGAATGAATGAAACACTGTTTTCTTTTCTTTCCCTCTTGGAAGCATCGGTGAGTTTTAGTTTATTTCCCGTCCTGTCTCCTTTGAAACTGACCTCTTCCGAAAAGTTCTTATATTTTGTTCAATCTTTGGACGACTGAATGAATCATACTGCTCTCGCCCTGATATGTGCCTGGTTGTATAAATCGTTCTCCAAAAATAACGAATTTAAATAATAAAATGTTAAGAACTGTTTCCTTGGACAACGATAAATCTGACAAGAAAAATCTATTTAAAAGTAAACTATTCCAATGTGCTGTTTAATCCAACTAACTCATGGCCAATATAGTAATGCTACAGTTGTACGCTGTTTACAATATTAATAAATCCATTCATGTTGTTGTCTCTCCAGGACAGATTTCCTTGGCTCCTGCGACTACATAAAGTAATTCAGAGGTAAGAATATGTGTTAATACATACAATCACAGTATTTGCTGCATATTTAAATAAACCTTCACACACACACCCTCAGAGAGAAAACAGCCGATACTTTTTCCTATCATAAATTTACAAGATGATGAGTTCGGAGAGAGGGAGCTGAGGGGTGAGTGAGGATACGCAGGCGTGAAATTGTTGGAGAAGATCAAAAATATCAGAAATGGTTTTGAAAATTGAGATGAAAACCAGAGAGCGAGGGGAGGAAATTTGGGCGAGTAAGACAGATTTAAGTGAGTGAGAGTGTGGAGAAGAGGTGACGGAGGAGTGGAAAGTGTGCCATCGCTTTCTTAAAAAACGATGAAGGCGACATCAAAGACCTGCTTTTCCATCACTCGTATACTCAGTCACACATATTCGTCCCTTTTCTCGGGTCCCTCGTTTTCTTCCCACCTCCTTGAGCTGTTTGTGACAGTTCACGTTACGTCTAGTTTCCCCAGTGCTGCTTTTAACATTCTCCTTCTAATCCCTATAGTTAAGTGTTCATACATGTGTATTTGTGTTTTCACTGCAGAGAAAGATGCTCAGGCTCAGATGCTCTGGTGACATGCTCCGCCCTGAAGCGTCTCTACAGGCAGATCATGCTGCACGGCTCCAGAGCCTTCGACCACGACATCCTGCCTCCCGTCGCTCCCGATGTCTTTTTCCTCTTCCTACATGGGGACTACAGTCTCATTCACCAGAGGATGGTGGCCCGCAGGGGACATTACATGAAAGCCGACCTGCTGCGCTCCCAGTTTGATGCTTTAGAGCCTCCGCTGGATGAAGAGAATGTGTTGTCTCTGGACATCAGCAAGAGCATCACTGATCTAGGCACAGAGGTCGAGCAGCACATTATCGGCCTCAAGTCGTCTCCAGTGGTGCTGTAATCACCACAGACAGACAGAGGGGTCATCATCATCATCGTCATCGTCATCATCATCGGGTCGGTCAGTTCGTCTGCCACTTTGGTCCAGACTGAAACATTTGATCAGCTATTGGATGGAATTCCATGAAATTCTATACAAATGTTCATGGTGCCAACAGGATGAAGCGTAATGACAATGGTAATTCTCTGATGATTCCTCTAGTGCCACCAGAAGTTTATGTTTATCATTTTCTCAGTGAAATAGCCCAACGTCTATTCTCTGGATCTGCACAAAATGTAGTGCAGGAAGTCACGGCTCCCAGATGATTGAATGTAATCAAATGTTTTGATTGAAAATTATGACATTTTAAGTAGTCATAGATTTATTGACTTATCACTTCACGTTCTACAGAAAATGTTGCTTTTATATGAAATGACTTTCTTATGACTTTCTTTCAGTTTGGTTTGGATGACAAGTAACTGGGGGACAGGAAAATCAGGAGCCGGTAGAAACTCATGTTGTTTTAGCACTTGACCTAACACTGATCTTTGGGTTTAATTGTTTTACCTTCAACTTCACAGGTTTCTTACCCAATTGTAAAAACTTGTGGACATGTTTGCAGCTTTGCTGAAGTTTGGATTAGTTTAGTACCAAGCGACAGTTTTTATATAATTTTTATAGTCGGTCAAAGCAACTTTCATGCTCTGACATCGAATGCCAACCAATCTAACAGTACAATCTTCAGGCAGAATAGAACAGGGTGGAATGACTACTGCTACACATCACAGTGAGGCCGGTTTGACTCTTCTCACAACATCATGTAGTTTCCATATGAACGGTCACATCAGGTCAGAGCTTATTGATCCCTGTTTTAAAACGTGAGCATTAGCACAGTATTCTCTATCCCTCCATCTCACTCACTCACTCACGCACACACACACACACACGTCCCTCCACTCAGCACTGCAGAGCTGTTTTTGTTGGTGTGACTCATCTTCAAACCTCAACTCGAATATTTTAGGAGCTTCTAATCCAGAAAACCCCCCTTGGCTGCTCTCGTATCTCACACGTCCAGACGAACCGCCGCACATACACACACTGCAACACACACACACACCACTGGAGATTAAAACCCCCTCAACAGACGCACACAGGTTGTCAAGTGGGTCACACACACACACATATCTGATGTTGTAGTATGCGTCTTGTGTGTCAGTTACTCCATAAGGTCTCCGAGAGCGAGGACACAAAGGCAGGAATCAAATAAATCGAGAGCTGTCCTCACACTGCCACACGCATCTTTTTTTTATTATTATAATATCACCAGTGAATATGAGTTAATACTTGTGATGTTAGTTTTAACATCACAAGTATGTAAAGTTAATTTAAGTAATTATAAACTGCACCCTTTACACAGCCATAGATGAGATTTGTTTCAGATTAGAACGATTATGTTTTGTAGCTTCATAATTCCAACCATACAAATCAGAACAACTATTACTGAAGTCCAGTGCCCCCTGGTGCTTATAGAAATAATGTTCAGGCTTGAATAGTAAATCATTGTAAAATACATAAGTGTCTGATTTGAGGGGTTTTCATTGAAGGGCATAAAATAATTGATATTACACTAGTCATAATTTATCAGTGTTTTATAAATGACTGCGTTTTTATCAGTCAAGATGGCAGACGTGTTGGTTTTCGACTCCATTGTCTTTAGTAAGACTGTCGGGTGACGCTGTTGACCTTTACACCAACTCTGGATACAACATTATAGGTTTTTAAATGAGGATTTCTTCATTGTGTCTGTTTTATATGAATGGAAGTGGATCATCAGCTGGCTGTTAGATTAAAAGTCGAGTTATAGCCACATGGGGCGCTGATTAATAAAACTCATCAAACTGCATATTTACATTGTTAGAGAAAATGATTGCGTTGACAGATTCAGACAGGGAAGTTCAAAAAGACAACGAAGTAAGGGCACATTCAACACTTTTTACTGATTGTGTATCACATCCACAGATGAGGGGTGAGTATGCTGCTCAGTTGTAAAATTTATGAAAAGGAACCCCAAATAAACCCAGTCCATATGACACACTACTGTAATAAGGTGAATTTCAGCTAAGTTTAGGAAAAGAACATTAAGACACCAAACATTGATACTGGTCACTGTCTTGAAAGATGTTAGGCAAAGAGCGTTTTTTAAGAAATGACTCACCTAAGCAAAGGAAACCATTTTTCTTGCCTCGTTTTCTCCTGAGAGAGTGTTGAGAGGATTAGCTGAGCAAATCTGAGTTTCTGTGTCTGTACCGCGTCAAGATATACATTGACATTCGAGCATAGAGTTAAGCTTTCCATTTTGAACACATCTTTCAAGCTTTTGCCTTTGGAGACAAACTTGATGAATCATCTGCTGCAAGTGGCCACTGTACAGCCTGTGGTGAACAAGATAGACAAGAAGAAAAGCAGCAACAACAGACGATGCTCCTTGTTCCGTCTGTTGACCGAGACTGTGAGAGTGAATCCTCCGCCAGCGTCCAGGACATCGGACGTCCTCTGGGTGTTAAAAGTTTTCATTAGACTCTGTCCAGGTGGCAAGATGAAAAGAGGCTGGAACGTCACACTGTGTCTACACAGAGATTAATATTACATGAACTACCTCTGAATATTAATGCAACTGCTACAAGACTCAAGTAGGTGAGGATTTAAGTAGCTGTACTGATCTGCACCAGTGCACGTCACTGACCGGATTAAAGTGATTGTATCCTTGTTTCACTTCTATATAAACCTAAAGTGTTGAGTCTGGAAGGACAAACATTTTAAGTCTTATAACAACTAAATAAAGCCTGTTTTTATTTGTTTTTTATGTATTTTATATACATGTATATAGCCCAAAAGCACAAAATTGTCACATGGGGCTTTTCCATCTGGTCAGTGAACTGCACCCCCCATCCTAGACTGTTAATAGTAGAGCAGTGTGACTTTTATACCAGGACTGACAATTCAGCAGTTTACTACAGCAGACAGGTTAGTATGGAAATTTACGAATGAATAAAACTATGGCATTACAGGAATATAATCATGGCTTTCCTGTTTACCTTTCGCAAAGCAGTTTTTTAAATGTTGTTACCTGTAGGTGTATCATTATGTTTTAGTGCTTATATGCAAATGTCAGAACATGTGTATACCCTGAATCCACAGTGTGGTCCACAAAGATCAATGTGCGTGCATGTGTGTTTGAGTGCGTGTCAGAGGCCGAGCAGATGTTGTATGGCCGTGCTGAGGTCTCCTCCTGTGCTGATGAGGGCCTGAAGGTTCGCCTGCTTGTCTCTGAAGCCCATCGAGCTCAGGTGATCCAGCTCCTCTTGGAGCTCCGCCTCCTCACGATGGACCTGACAGGATGAGACGGGAGAGTTGTCACACTGTGATCATTACAATAACATGATCGCACTTCACCTGTGTCTCTTCTTATCTGCTTTTCTGGAGATGATGCAGTCTATTTAGCTGATCTGAATCTTCAGAAGAAATGGATCTTTAGTGTATTTAGTGTATTTTATTTGACCACTTTAAACAAATGCTTGTAGAAACCATAGATAACTATACTAACTTCTGTTCTGGTAATCTAACCCAAAGACGGAAGGAGGAAAATGTAGCTTCGCTGTTCTCTATGGGTTGAAATGTGTGAATCTCATGAACAACTTGAACATAGCAAACATCACAGCTGGATGTGGCCAGATGTGGTAAAAGCATGTTGTCACCACTAGCTGTGAGTACAAGTGTGACTAATAAACTAGATGCAGTTAAATCTTTAAGTCTGGTACTATTTTTGTAGATACATGTTAAAATGTGTACTTCACTAAACCACCGTAAGTTCAATATGACGGGAATGTTATATCATCAACAACCCTTCCCTATGGTGATAATAATAATAAGAAAGCCCTGTGTAGTAAAGACGAGCTCCAGTGGGCTTCTGCCATCAAGATCCTTTTTACTGGTGATCAGTTCAAATCAATTACAGAAGCAGACAACAAGATATTAAAGAAATGAGATACCCCATTATCAGCCAGCGCCTGCAGCATCTGTTGCACAAACTGCTGCTGCTGCTCTGTCACCGTGGCAACCTGAGGACGATTTCCTGAGTGGCTGTTCAGGAAAGAGTTGGACTCGAGCTCAGGGGCAACATCAGCACTGGCTCCAGTGTTTCCCAGTCCAGCCCTGCAGGAAGATATGCAGCGTCATGCAAGTTTTATATATAAAAAAAAATAGGGTGTTATAAAATACTAATGTTTACCCAGAAAATAAACCACCAGCAAAAAATATCTGGGTACTATGATATTGAAGTCCAGATGACAAACGTTCTCGACCAATCTGAAGTGAGTCTCAGCTGCCAATCATGATGTTTCACCCTGTTTTTATAGCGTCAAATAACTAATTAAAACCAAAATGACTTAACACTGCAAATACATCAGTGTATTAAGAACGACCTAAAATGACAGACACCATTTTTGACAAAACTTTTTAGTTTGTCCTCTCCTTTAACATGGAGGAGGCAGAGTTTATGATCAAGATGCTTTGGCGTGTCATCCATCTTTATATACAGTCTATGGTTTTAACTCACACAGGTATGAGGGCGGGAGCTTCTTCAGCCAGAGTTTGTAGTCCCTGCTGGATCTGTAGCAGAGCCTCCATGGCTCTGGGGTTCAACATGGCCGACAGCAGCTCCGGACTCTGCATCTGCACATAACAGACAACTGTGAGCCATTGAGACTGTGCAGTGAACTCTCTACAGCAGATCACAACTCTGACAACTGTTTCTGAACAAGTGATTATTCGTTTTTTACAAGGGCCTTTGAAACAGATTCGTTGTTAGTCAACGATCAAAGACTCATATACGCCGTATTCATATCATCATATGTGTCCGAGATGGCAGAGGAGTAGAGAGAATAAACAAACCTGTTGCAGGAATAGAGGGAGCTGCTGTCTCATCTGCTGCTGCAGCTCAGGATTCCCTGAGAACAATGGGTGGCTCAGCAGCATCTGAAAGAGAAATTATCAGGATATGTTAACAAGAAGTGAAGGTGGAGGGATTGCAGCCCAGTTTCAAATCTCTGCATGGATTGTTCAGCAAGTCAGATGCTGAAAAATAGCAAAACTTTAAAAACTTGCAAGGCAAATCATATTTAAATAAATGAGGTTCACTAGATCTGGATTTTTGATTTGACCTGCACCAAATTACGCACATTCATTTAAATTCACAATTTTGTTTGTGGGAAAACACCCTAAAGAAAATCCACTGATCCACTCCCCAATTTAGTGCTTCCTTCCACCAATTTTTGCAGCAATCCATCGAGTAGTTTCTGGAGACATCCTTGGCGGAGGTAACACATTACATATTAAGTATATTGGAATATATATTTATAATATAATAATACGTTATGCAAGTTCTATATTAAACTGTGTTACATGTCAGACTCACCTGTGCAGCCAGATCCTGGTTTTGGCTGAGGCAGTTCAGAAGGCTGCTGACGTACGGCCCAGAGAGAAGACTCTCCATCAGGCCAGGACTGGCCGTGATCTCCTCCAGCAGGGACTGCATGCCTGAGGCCGTGGATTTAATACAAAAGAAAAAAAGCATAAAGAAATGTATTTAAGTGATGATAGTTTAACTGACTGAAAACGATGATCCGTGTACAACACCTTTAAAAAATATATATCCAGGGCAACAAAGGTTAAACTGAGGTATCTATTGAAATTATACAGGTATGTGCTTGATGTAGATTTGCTGGATTGGTTTTGTAAAAGGATACAGACATGAATACAGGAAGCAACTACTGATTCTCTTTGTGTAGCTGAAGCATGTGGCTGTGTGTTGTCCTGCCTGCAGTGACAGTGCTCTGCGGGTTTGGGTCAGCTGTGGGTGTGGCAGTCAGTTTTCTGAGAGGATCTGTGGAGTGACTGGAGAACGGCGGCCTCTGGTTTCTTTCTCCTTTGGGGGCCTGTTGTTTCCCAGATGAGATAGTCACCCCTTGGGGTCCTCCTGTCTGTAAAAGAGAGAGAGAGAGAACATGTACAGAAAACTCAACTGCAGGTTAAATACATGAAAAAAAGATAATTCAAGAAAAGTTCTACCTGTGATAGATTGAGATCATGTTCCTGTATTTTTGCTTCAGTCTTCTGGAGGCCATCAGAGTCCCCATTGATGGGTTCAGGGTTGTCTCGCTCGGGTTTCAACTCGTCTATTGCGCTGTCTTCATTACACATCACTTCCTCTATCTTGTCAGGGTTTCGGACGAGCTCCAGCACCTGGAAAGGGAAGGAGGAGCAAGAAGATATTGGACTCATGGATCTGAGAAATCGTTTAGGATGGAATAATTACAGTATGGTCAAGTATCAGTGAAATTAAAATGGCCTTTTTAAACAGAAGGTAATTTGTAAATGATCAAAAATAACTCTCCAATGTCTGTGAGGTTTTTCGTGTGAAACCTATTGCATATCCTGAACCCTACTCCATTTTTATGTTTTTTAGAAAAAAAATCTAAATGACTTAATGGAAACTTGCATTTGTGTAGAGATTTCTCTCCATCCTGCACCATTTTATTGTATAGAACATCTACGGCTATCAATGGGATAGTAGTAGTAGAAGTAGTAGCTTGGCAAAGGGATGCATTCTTTCATGCACACCGTATAAAGCCAACCCTGACACTCGACAAATAAGTGATTAATTCCCACCTCTGTGATGATGTCAGTGTTGTTGAGCATGTCTCCAACCTCTGGATTTGTCTCTAGGAGCTTCTGGATTTGAGGATTGGACAGAATGAGCTGTCTGGTTATCTGGGGGCTGGAAGTAGAGAGTATACTCTGCACCAAAGGGCTGCCCAGGACACAGCGCATCATCTCTGGGTTATCCAACAGCTGCTTCTCCATCTGGTGCTGGAGTGCAGGGAAGAAGCCTGACTCGCCTGTCGCCAGGCCAAGACTGTCCACTGTGGGACCAAGGTCAATCAAAAGAGCAGGAATATGTTAATAACATAATACACTGGAGTATGATCTTAGTACCTCAAAGCAGCAGTGTGAGGCCAGATAGAGAGGAGCGATGAAGACTGAGAGTTGAGAGGAGTTTGTGTGTACTGTGGTTCTTACCCAGGCAGAGGGGAGAGGTGGGAGATGGCGTCAGGTTGTCATGACCAGGGTCGAGAACGTCTGTGAGCTCTTGGTGGATCGTCTCCGAGGACAGGTCAGCGGCAGCAGAGGAACACTGAGGCCTGAGAAGAAATAACTGAGCCTGAATCTTCCACTTCTCATCTGCACAGCATCTACAATTATCTCTAGACACTGTTTCAGATCTTCACACAGACACACAACAAATACAAAAGCCAAATACAGCAAAAACAAAGGTGGCCTACTAAGAACATTATATGTATGTGTGTGTGTGTGTGTGTGTGTATGTTCTTGTATAGTTATCTTTGTGAGGACCGGTTAGAGTCTACCTACCACCTACTGAGTGACGACATTTTTGGACGTTGATGACACTTTGGCCGGTCGACACTTTGTGACCCCCCGTTTAATGGACTGTTTGGAGGTTAAGACTTGGTTTAAGGGTTAGACCTAGGTTTAGGGTGTGTGTGTGTGACTGTGTGTACCTTCGGATCATGCAGAGGCTGACAGAATCACTCTTCCCTTTAAGGTGACTCAGGATCTGAGACTCTTTGAGGACTCGGCCTGAGTGGATCAGCAGGAGCTGCTCTGCTGAGGCCCCCGCACGATCTGAGAGATCCTGCTTCAGCTGTACACACACAGAACACACACAGAACGCACACTAACACACGCCAGCCAACAATAGGATAGCATTGGTAGCCGACTGATAGTGTTTAAATCAGAACGCATCTATTGAACATCGTAGAAGAGGAAAGTGGGTATACTTCCACCTAGGCCCAAAAGTCCCCTTAAACCACATTCACTAGAGCCTGATTTTTATTTGGATATGCACCAAATCACATAGAAATGTGAGTCCCCTAATCATGACAGATTTATTCCATCAAGATCCGTCAATTATCCTCAAAGAAAATATAAAAACCGGACAATGTTTAGGAGGTAAATCATTCTTTGATCTGCCCCCATAGGTTCAGATCCAGTCAAATATTGACTATCATAAAAAAAAAAAAGCTGCGTATTCCTGACGTCCCCACAAACAGCGGTGAGGTCAGCAACCATCTTTACGCACAAGTGTTTACGCAGCGCTGGTTTTGTGACCCACCTGTCTGACGGTGCAGTCGCATGGTACCGTGAAGTCTCTGCTCTCACTGACACTTTGAACGGCAACGTGGATCATGTCGGGGCTGCTCTGACATCCACCCAATGCTCCCAGCTCATCTCTCACAGACATCTCTCAGTCCGGGCTGACGATGGAGATGAAGAGATGAACCGACCTGCAGCGCACAGTCCCGGGGCCGTGGAGGAGGAGGAGGAAGAGGAGGAGGAGCGCGTCTGTCCCGTGACTCTGCAAAAAGTTGTGTGGCGGTTTGCCAGCTAATGTGCAGGGAGGTGTTTATAAACCTAAATATTATGGTGACGTGTTACTGCTTATAATTTACCGATCTTACATCTAGTTATCTTACTATGTATCCTGATCATATTTAAAGAAATAGTAGCCCAAAAATGTATCTGCAATCATTAAAACAATGTATCTCACCTAAAAGCAACTCCCTAAATATGAGTCCATATTTAAACTGGAAAAATAAGTCAATATTCTGTTTACTTTGCATAACCATAATTAGGTATTTATCAGTTTGATCATAAATTCTAAAATTTTCTAAAGTCTTAACATTAAAAACAAAATATGAATAAAAAACAAAAATGATTTTTTTCACCGAAAAAGTATTTATTCACTCATCAGTGAGAAAAAAAAAACAAATAAAAACATAAACTTACCATCTGTCATGTTGGCATCGAAACCCAAACAAAGGTCAGGCACACAGCTTTCAACAACACTCGATATGTAATGGCAGTCTCACACCTGCAGAGGGCAGCACTGTAGATGCAAGGCCACCATTTCAACACAACCTTTAAAAACTTAAGTCACTTTTAAAAGCCTGTTTAATTCTTGTTCAGCTGTGTAATACATCCTGGAGTGTGTGTGATTGTAAATAAGGGGGCATGCATTATATGCTGACACAGAGTTCAAGCTAAAAAGAAAAAACAAAAATTATTACAGAACTCTTATTATGATCAGCAATGTTTTTCTTCATTTGTTCATCCGTTTGATTTTTATTATTCAGGTCTTTTCTTTTGGAGCCTTCATAGATCCATTTCAGGTCCTTTTCTCCCCTTTTTGTTCCCCTTCAAATCACATGGGAAGAGAAAGAATAGCATTACTTTAAAGTATGAGAAAGTATTTTACACAAGTGTGCTTTTACTATTGAGCACCCACGTTGTTTAAAATGTGAATGCACTGCAACCATCAGAGCGCCAACGGGTGAGTTGTTCTTTAAATCAGGTGTCGTCATATACACTGTTGTTATCTCGAGTCAACAGAAATTAACCGTGCAACTGACAAACAAAAAACCTGGTCTGATATGGCACTGAATATAAACTGGGATTATACTTCATAAAGATGGTAACATGCACTCAGATAGGCAGGTGCACAATGTGTATACTCTGCTTATTACATACACAGATCTGAACATGACGTTCTGTGATTTACACGCTTATTAAAATCCCCTTTTGAATTGTGCACCTGGTGCAGCCACATTTGATTCCACAAGTGAATATGGACACAACTCAAATGCTCTTGAATCTGTGTTCTTAGATTATTAAAATAAAGCCTTGATTCTCCCTGGTTTTGGTTACATTTAATCTCCACACACGACTGAAGAAACCAAGACAATTGGACAGTAAGTGATTTTCTGTGCTCTCACCTGATGTTTCGGTTGTTCTGACTGCAGACCTTTGACTTTAGATCTTTCTTGCTCGAGGGCACCGTGCAGTAATGACACCTAAAAATAACAATTATTAAAATTCACATAAATTTGCAAATATCTGACTGGGAGATATTCCTCTTTTCATTTTATCTCACGATAACACACCTGTGATGACAGTTCTTCTTTTATGTGTAGTAGCTCCTCTACCTGTAGAAGGATTTCTGCTTTATCTTTCACTGAGGGAGAGATATTAGAAAGATCATTAAAAGAAAAGTCAGTCAGACCACATTGATTATTCATTGAGAAAAAAGAGAAGTGGAAGGAAGGAAGGAAGGAAGGAATGCTAGTGACATTCAACTCACTCTCTCCCTGCTGGAGCATTTTCAGCAGCTGGGAATTTCTTGCCTTCACTTCTTTGTATTTCGCCTGCAGAGTTGAGAAGAAGAAAATACACATTTTTGTTGCCTTTAAAGAGTTTTTGACACAACAGAAAACCAAAGAGAAGCAGGTTTATAATACAGATGTGCTTTAAGAAGTTAGTTTGAACTTGTTGAAGCATTTTTATCACTACTGGTCTCTGGCCATGTGGGAGCATCCCACGTGGGATGCTGGTTGGGTGCGGGCTTTTCTTGCTGCTTTAGAAAAGAAAAGAAACCAAAAAGAGACTTTGCTTGCCCACACTGCTCCTTTTCTTATTTTCTTAGCTCGCTCAGCCACCGCTGTTATCTGTCTCCAGGTATTTTACCCTATCTTTGTTCAAGAGCGTGGTGTTCCAGTTTCAGAGCAGGACTTATTGATTTCACAGTCAGATGCTCTCACTCAAGGGTTGCACTTAAATATACCCTGTTTTTGCTTAGATTTCATGCGCTCCATTTTTAACTCTACTCCTCATTGACACTCTCTTCGCGTGAAACACCTGAGCTTGGAATTTTTCTTCTGCTCTCAGATCTTTTCTTCAGCCACTCAATTTTGACCAGAACCAAACTTTGAATCATTACAAAGCCTGCATAATGCACCTTTGAAACACATATTGTATGTACTGCGATGTAACTTTCTATTAAAATTAGCTGGTCTGTATTTACATTTCTTTTCAAAAGTATGAGGAATGGTAAAACATGAAACAAGGAGCTTGTTTGCTTTAGAGCTGCAGGCTAGTCTCATACTCAACTGAACAAAACAGCATCAATTTACCAACCACCATGGGTTAAGCTCTAATTTGCCTATGAAATAACCGAATGAGTAACTACTGACCTCCCACTGTGAGATTGTCTTTTTTAGTTTATCGATTTCCTGGTCTTTCTTCTCCAGGTCGTACTTCAGCTGCTCTGTCCGGGGGTCCTGACAGGAATGACGGGGAGAAAAATAACAAAATCGAGAAAAGTTTATACATTTTAATTTTTTCCACTAACAACAGCTGAGTAAGGAAAAACCAACGACACTTGAATGATGATGCATTTACTCAATCACTGCAAAATGTGCACACAGATATATTTTTGTCCGTTGTGTTGACATCAAAAACAAATAAACACAGGAGTATTTGTTGTCTGTCCACTCACCGGTTCGTGTTCTGTGGATGTGTTGACTTCTTGTCCCTGACTAGTTGTGTATTGCTCGCGTCTTTTTTCCTGTTGGATAATCCGACTGACGTCATCTTCCAGTTTATTAAAAAATCTCTCATCCTGCCCGTTGCCTAGAGCCAGGTTAGCTGCTTTGGCGTCCTGGATGGGAATATGGTCAGTGTTTTAAGTTGAGTGGCATCACATACAATATTCAATCCAGAATAAAACCTTGTAAATATTCTTTATAGGTAGTTGCTGTATAGTTATAAAGTGCATATGTTAGCTCACCTCTTTGTCTGGTTTCTTACTTGGATGTTCTGCAAAGAGACAAAATACAATATTACTATTATCTAACACACGTAATACAGTTTCTTCAGTCCTACAGAGAAAACAGTCATAGATTGTGTTCTTAGGGCCTGTTTAGCTACAAACTGCAGCACACAAGCTCCTAGTTTGAGAGTGGTGAATAGGTTTCTCTCACCTGCAGTGCCTTCAGCCTGGAAGTTTTGCAGAGAAACTGTCTTTTTCTCTTTTGCCTGCTGATTCTTCTTTTTGTCCTTCTTCCCACCGCTCTCTTTTCCTCCCTGTGACTTTGGCGAGGACGTGTTTGTGTTGTCCTGCAGAATGAAAGCACATCAATGGACTTAAGCTAAGTACAAGTTTTTTTAAGATTATAATTAGTTTTGTAAATTCGGCTGTAAATGACCTTTTGACATGCACCTTCGTACATTTTGCCCTGATGTGCACACATTTAGTTTTTCTCATAGAGAAAGTGAGTTCCCTGACTGTTTCTCGAATGGCTATGAACTTACTGATAAGGTAGATAGTTCATCGTCTGTCTCATGGATAGCTTTGACCTCACTGTTAAGGTGGACAGCCATAACAAACAGACTGTGTCTCTCTCAGTGGGACAGAGGTCATTGGGATCTACAGAGTAAGTCTGTGCCATGTGAGGACATTTTGGGTTTAAATACACCCTGCAGAGGACAGCCTCCAGTTCAACAAGGCATTACACAGTGTGAACTTGTACTGCTCAACTCTTCTCTCATCAATAAAGTGCTTCGGAGTTTCCTGATCATTCTGCCAGCCTCTTACTTGATTTTTTCCATTACGATTGGCCGTCAGAAACAGGATCTCCACGAAGCAGGACTTAGTAAGTGGATATTTAAAGTTTCTCTTTGCTTTTATATACTAGTGTGTGTATGCAACCAAGGTACCTGTTTGTGTTGTTCGTATTCCAGTTTACTGAGAATCATAGCCTTTTCCAAGTCTGCCTCATAAAGTTCAGTGGTTATCTGGGAGAGTGAAGGAAAACACTCGAATAAGAACACACGATAGAGGAAGATCTGCCCGCAATGCAGTTATAGCCAGGAAAGATCAAATACAAGTTTTCAGTAAAGAACAAGAGAAGGGCTTAGAGTTTAGTAAATGGATCTAAAATCAATGAATTGGTTTGAAGAATATCCTGCTCCTGGCTCATACTGCTACACACACTCCTCTACTGCTGACTTCCAAAAATAATGTTGCCTCTCCGTGGTTCTTTGGTTATCCTGACTAACTAACACATTTATTATGGGAGTAGTAGTTCTGTCTTACCTGCTCATCCCTCTGCTTCCACTGCTGCCATCCACCTGAGGGTACAGTGTGGTCGCCGGATTCAGTGGTGAGAAGCTCGGTGGCTATTCCTGACAGTGTCATACATGGAGGCGGGGCAGAAGACTTCTGAGGAATCTTCTTGAACGCCAGATTACGTAACTGAAAGATAAAAGGATAAGACTTAATTTAAACACTGACCTAATATGACATTATTGCTCTTTTTATGAACTACAACTCTGTTCAGTTGATGGCTTTTCAAGCCGTCTGCATGTGTGTGTGTAAACAGCAGCAGAGTTAGACCCTTCACCGGGAGTTGCAATATGAACGCCAGCATTTAGACCGCCACAATAAAATAGATGAAGAAACTAGTGGTGACACGGGTATCATGTTTTCGTCAATGCTGATCGGAGCCACAGCCAATAAAACCCCATGTCTACAGAAGAGTAATTTGACCCAAGAGTGAATTACGATTTTATCCATTCTCATCGCAGACAAAAGCCAGATGTTAGTGGGGGGTTTTGATGAGTAGAAATGGGGCTGCAGTGTATTTTCAGTTTGGCAGCAATTTACACAAATATCAGCACTTATTATTCAATATCTTGTTTTATCAATTCATCAGTGGGTGTTTGGTCAATAAAAGGTGAAACATACTGAATTCAGTGACGTGGTTTTCAGACCAACTGTCTGAAAATCTTATTTCAATCAAAATGTAAAAATGAAGATAAGCAGATCCTAAAACAGTCGCTTCAGTTAAAATCAGAGTATTATGGGTGTTTTAGTTGGGGTTTTTGGTAATTGAAGACTTTTGTAAGAGAACATTTCAAGTCTTGTCGAGGAGTAATAAACCTGAATGAAAAAGCTACTTCTGTTCTTGTTATGAAATAATGCCAGCACCTGCACTTAACAGCTGAGGAATAAAACACATGCGTACATCACCCTCTGCAGTTTCCTTTCCAGTGAAGTGAAACAACAGGAACAGAATCCTACTTCATGGCTGTCACACACTGACGTCATGAGATAGTGCAGTGACACAGCACAGACACGCTAATGGAGCTGAGGTTCATCAGATGGTTTCGTCACTCACCTCGTTCGCTTCACTCTGCTGCTGCTCCCTCCTCTTCTTCTTCTTGTCTTTCTTCTTGTCGTTGACCTGAGCCGCTTTCCCCCCGGATGCTCCTGCCTTCCCTGACCGGGGCTTCCCGGAGGAATCCCGTCCGCCTTTGGTGCTGGTCTTCCCCGGCTCCGATGTGTCGGACTCCGAATCCGAGTCAATCTGGAGCAGGGCGAAACGGGAGGCCGTGGTGTGGACGGTGATCATGGCAGACGATGTCATAGCTGAAGTGGAAACTGGTGATAGAAGATCAGAAATCAGTGAAGATGAGTTGTAAAACATCAAGTTAGCTTCCCGGTGCAGTCTCTTAACAATGTGTCGGCAGCAGCTTCATTTAGAGCAGCAGATAGTATGGAAAACAAAAGAGGCATGATGTGAATAAACGAATCAAGCTTTGTGAAGTGAACTGAGGCCAACAGTTTAGTGTCAGGCGCAGCTAGCATCGTGAGTTAACCTAGCTAACTATCAAAGGGGCTTAGCCGGTTTGTGTTAGCTTCTGAACAAGTACAAAAGTAGACATGGCTGCCGGTCAAAAACACGAACGTGGGTTCCCGTTCATATTCCGTGTCTGATACACGCGCTGTGTTCTTTTTAAAATGCAGTTACTCACATTGAAGTTGCTGAAGAGTACTTTCACCTGTTCGTGGCGGAACTGGCTTTTAACCGATGCTTTGCTTTCAGCGACGGTCTGACTACAGGAGCCCGGAGGAGCCAAAAAGGATTAAAAAAAAGAAGGGTTAGGATTCTGATTGGTGGGACCAGATTTGACTGACAGAATGTCGCCCAATCAGAGTGTGTGCCGTTTAACAGACATGTATTCAGTCTGTTAAAGCTGTTATACTGTAGAAAAACGTTGAACCCCTCGTTTAGCGTGTATTTGTTCACTTTCTTTTGAAAAATAAAGCTCGACGAATTATTTGTCGGTGTTTTATGTTTGCTTTGAGCTATAACATATAAACAAAATGTATGTGTAAAATACACTGACATTGAAGGAAACTTGAAAATTTAATAATTCTCCGGCAAGATCTGCAATGTATTATGCATTATTTCTAAATATTATATATGCATATTAATCGGCATCTGAGCTCAAGATGTCCCTGGAAAGAATAACTCACGATGAATCTAAAAATACCTGTTAAAATGTTGATAATAAATAACATATAGGATCTACTTTACATGTACATTCTTCCATTGTACTCTGATAGTACAAAAACAAGCTTACGTTGTAACAAACTGTACAAATTAATTTACACTCCTAAACTTAAGGAAACAGCAGCCCTACAAAACCATTCACCACAACTTTAAAGCTACTCAGAATCAGTGT
Source organism: Pleuronectes platessa (assembly GCF_947347685.1). NCBI lineage: Eukaryota > Metazoa > Chordata > Actinopteri > Pleuronectiformes > Pleuronectidae > Pleuronectes > Pleuronectes platessa. The sequence continues at coordinate 20,170,715 of NC_070629.1, read as the reverse complement.
TTTTAAGGTTGATTTAGTATAATATACTTTAGGGTATATATGTGTAAACAGTAATGTAAAATGTATCAAAGGTAAAAAAAATACGTAGAAGGTGGCTCTCTACCCTATATGAAACTACTCTACTGTTTATACTTGAACAATTTGAAAGCTTTACATTTGCTCCTGGTTGAGGGTGTACCACTTAGGTTACCCCTTAGGAGTGTGGTTTATGGTTACCAAACAAGGGGCTGGGTCCTTTTTAAGAAACACAAGGTAAATCTGAGTGCTCATTCACATGGAATGAAGAATTCTGCAACACACATTTGACTCAATTATCTTCTTTATAAGTTTAATATGTTTTACTGCAATAGACACATACAATAAACAATTCACACAGCTGACAACGTAAGGTGTAGCTAAAGGTACATAGTGCACTCATACAGTAGAAATCAAGTGCATAAGAAACACATTACTGTTGTAGTGCAGTAAACATGCTGTATTAGAGGCCGCTTTAAGTGCTAATCAGTGCTTTGGATTACATGTGGACAACATAGCCCTAACCCTAACCCCCAAGGTACACAACTGAAGATATGTCCCTAACATATGCTGGTGTTCACTAACATCAGATAACATCTACTGGCAGTAGGCATTAATTAGTGCAGCAGAACGTAAATGACCTATTCTAGAACATAAATTACTATCAACTTGTCCTATGTTCAAAAAAGCGAAATTGTTTAGTAGTTTAGTTGGCATAGTTATGTACCTAACATCTGCTGGTGACCACTAACACCTGCTAACATCTACTGGTAGTCGGGAACCTAAATTGTGTAGAAGACCTTCAAATGTACAAGGGATATTTAACATCTGGTCCTATATTCTCAATAACAAACAGTGGTTGTAAAGGGAGTGTAATCAGTTCAGTCAGAGGTGTTGGTGATAACTATAAGGTGAGCTACTGTTTTACGACTACATACACGATTATCAGAAAGTTGCAGTGCTGTCTGAAGGTCTGGCCACTTCTAAGGAATCCTCCAGTACTGCCTTTGAGACAGAAGACTCTCGGCCGCTTGTGGCAGAACCAGATGTCTGCAGGTCAGCTGGAAATATCTGTCTCAGGTCCCTGCGATTCAAACGAACTGGTGTCATCTCAAACCTTTCCTCATATTCACTTGCCACATATCTGTGTGTTTGTATGTGGTTGTCATCAGGCATGTTGTGCTCAGGTTTTTGTGAGGGCTGAACGTCAGGGTTTTGGCAGCCACTGAAAAGCTCTTTGAGCTTCTTTTTGAGCTGCCGACAGGAGCTTTTGTAGTAAAATAGTTCCTTCTCCACATGCTGCATTCGGTCTTGGAGACTCTGCTGTTTTGTTGTTTCTACACACACAGAACAAATCTATTATGAAACAGCAACATTCATGAAACATTTCTTCACAAATATCATAGCAAGGCAAATACATTATATGGCAACATTCAGCCACAGAGCAATTCAAAGTGCTTTACAGTGGCATATTTCCTCACTTTGAAGTTCCTGCAGGAGGAGTTGGATGTTTTTCTGGTGATCTATGTGCACCTTTAGGACCCTGCGGTCTGCATCCAGGACCAGATACTGCATGGTGGTCTTCATCTTCCCGATGGTCCACTCTTTTTCATCAGCATCAAGCTCCAGCTCTTTACAACGTATTAGCAAATGGCGCTCTGTCTCACGGAGACTGACAACCTGAAGAGGATGGCAATGATGGGAGAGAGTGAGACAACACAGCAGAGGAACATATTATTACACAGTGTCATAACAAAGACACTGGCTGAACCTTTTGAAACCTGCAGAGAAAAAACAAGGACAGAGCCAAATAGGTGGGAGGGAGAATATCCTGCAGATACGGTTCAAATAAACCTATTGGGTTGATGATAGTTGATAAATGATGTCAGAACAAAGATGGAGGCAGAGAGGGTAACATAAGGGAGGCAGAGGGGTGCAATTGAATTACTCTCATCACATCACATGGATAGAAAAGCAACACTATGTAAATAACAGAGTGAGAGAAAATCTCAATTGGAATAAAAAAGAAGTCAGCACTCAGGTTTCATCTGACCACAGAAGAATACATTTTCTACAAATTAAAAAAACAAGTTTTAAGCGAGGCACAAACACGTGGCACACATGGAATTTAATTCTAAAGAGGAAATAATGAAAACAGTGTAAAGGAAGCTTGTTGGCTTTGTATGCAGAGGTGAGGTTCTCTTATTTTACCTTGTTGAAATATTTGACGAGCAGATCCAAAGCCTCAGGCGGCGAGAGCTGCTTCAGCTTCCTGCTCACATCACAGAGCTGAGCAGGTTCAGTGTTTTGTGAGGATGAAGAGTCGGTGATGGACAGTTTGTTCTGTATGTCCCGGATGAAGTCGTTTTTAAACTCCAGAGCTGCATCCAGAGCTTCAATAGCTTCTTCCAGCTGGAGCAGGGAATGGTTCTCCTATATAAGGAGAGAAGAAAGTGCACACTGATATTTAGTTAAGTTTTATGTTCCAAAACCTTGGAAATCTATTGATCATATCAATCAGATTATTTTGATACGTCTGATATGTTGTCTTTGATTCTGACCTTCATAGTAAGTCCTCCGTTTTCTGTCAGCTGTGCCTCCAGAGCGTCTTTCCTCATTCGAAGCCTTTCTCTCTCCCTCTTCAGTTCCTCTGTGGTGACTCCTTTAGTCAGCCTTGTATGGCTACTGCTCCACAGATTCTCCTCCACAGATTCCAACTGCACAGACACACGCAGCAGGTCCTGACTCAGAGCCTGAAAAGTTAAAGATAAAAAAAACTTGCAGATACCAATGATTGATAAACAGACATGTGGTTTTATTATGTTCAAAACCTTTACACATACTAACCCTGCTGGTACGCAGCTTCTTGACCTCCAAATGTTGTTTCTGTTGCAGACAGGTCTCTCTGCGCTGGACCACCTCCTCTCTACTCCTAAGCTCCTCCTGCATCTCCTGCCGCTCTGCCTGCTCCTGAAGCACCAGCTCCTCATGCTGCTCCAACCAACTGCTGCGATGTGTCTACAGCGAGGACAAGGACGTGTGGAGGAGTGGGAGGAGGGGTAGGAAGAGCCAAAAGACGGTAAAGGAGGAGGGAGATGACAACAACATTTCAGAAGATAGAACAAGTGACATGGTGAGAAGAGTTTGTACATAAAAGAAAAATGCATTTTTGCAGTGAAAAATATAAAAAAAATATATATATTCTGCATCTATATCAAATAGTTAATCTTTTTGTTTGACCTTTCCCACAAACAAACACTCAAATCTCCTTTTGTTTGCTCCAATATCAGCAGTTACAATTTTACAGTTTTTTTATTTGTCAATCACGTTCATGTTTGGATTAATCATTGTCTCTCCAGAATATTTGCTACCTTAACTAACTGTTGAATAGATACTAGAGTGATCACATGAAAAAACTAATTCTGGAATTTGTAAATTTTTGTCCCATCAACTAAAAAGGTTTGAAAAGTTTATATAAACAAAACTGCCATAGAGCTTTACACAAGACCTTTCCTGTTACATCAACTAGACATGTTTGATGTTACTTTTAAAAAAGTGTGAAACTAACCCCACTCGGTCCAGGCTCTGGGTTGTTGTCAGCCGTCTGTCTCTGCTGCCTGAGGCTGGTCTGACTCTGTTCTCTCTCCTGACTCATGTGTTGCATGCTGCAATACACCTCTGATCGGACCTGCCGGCTGTGCATTGAAAGTTTTGCCAGTATGCCAGCTTCTCTGCCGTCTTGACTCTGTTTGCCACATCTATCCACTGCTTGGATCTCTTCGTCTGTCAGGACAAAAATTTACATTTACAGAGAAGATTCAAATAAATACACTGCCAGAGGTAGATTGTCCTCAGAGTTGATCTCCCTCACTTAGACCTTGGTTTACGGTGTATACGTTTCTAAATGCTCTGAAGCACAATCAAATCACATTAAGGGTTCAACTGCTCCGAATAACATGTAGAGAAAATCAACAGACACAGGAATATACAGTTATGAGAGCATCACACCCGTTATGTCCAGCTCTTTGATGAGCTCCAATCCCATGATCATGGTGACTGACAGATCTTGGATCCTTCTCTGAGTTACACTCGCTCTCAGTCCACCCTTCCTCACATGGCTTTGTTTGGCAAGGTCTCCCTCAGTTCCTGTGAAGAAATCGTAACTTATTATAAGAACCTAAACAGCTTCTTGGAAATAGAATTCTAATTAAAACAGAACAAGGAAACAATAGACTGTGAAAAGTCAGATACAAGTTAAGTGCACCTGTGACTTGCTGAGACTGTTGTACTAATGGATTCCTGTTCATCTTTGAATGGGACCATGTTCGATTTAAACGCCTTGAGAAACAGAAGTAAAAAGCAGACTTCAGAATCAAAGATTATTGATTATTGACAGCGTACCTGCAGTACACAAGAAAACAGGGTTGTAGGGAAAATACTGTTACACCTTAAAAATGTATGATACTGCATATCCTTTAAGAGTTGCAGTCATAGTGTTTTCTACTAATTAAAAGTTTGAAGAGGTGTTTGTATGATTTGTGAGAGGTCAACTGAGGTGCAGCAGCTAAAGTGACATAGAAAATGTATATTCAAACACTCACCTCAATGTCATTTTGCCTACACAGTCGTCTTCCTCCTCTTCCTCCTCTTCCTCCTCTTCCTCCTCTTCCTCCTCTGAGTCTTGAACGCTGGCTTTGCTCTCTGCCTGTTTAATGAATGGACAGCCCACCTCATCCTTTCCCTCAAGCTCAGCTAGGAGAAGGTGTCCACGTATTTTAAAGGAGGCCATCACCCTCTCCAGGGAATAGGCTTGGGTCCTGGAGTGACTCTACAAATGCATGCATTCAGACAGAAACACAACAGAGCCATGAGCGACAAAGTCTGTGGCTGTACACGTTAATGTATGTGGTAACACTTTGTGTCAACGTGCACCAACACCTACACACAGAAAACAACAGTGCAGCTATACCCACCATCCTGAAAGGGACACAGTGGGGCTTCTTGCCGCGAAGGCGATCGATGACAATCTGCTGGTCCACCAGTTGTTCAGTCTGAAAACATTCATACAAACACATGCATTTAACCATTGCCATTAATTCTAGGACACTTTGGAACATTTATTTGCAGTTAGCCTTCAATGCTGACTGCAGTGTCCTTCTCTACTCACCAGGTAAATGGGACTTCTCACCTGTAATAGATTACGTTCCTTTTCTTCCTCTAAGGCCTGCATGCAGGTTTTACTCTTGTGAAGAAGTTTCTCAACATCTTTTTGTAAATCTCTCAGTTCTGCATCTTTCTGCTCCAGTAGCTGCTTCGTTATGTTGAGAGCTCCCTAAAGGTAAGAGAGTAAAATATGACTTTTTTTAACCTAGCTTAATGGATAGTTTATATATGATTACAGCCCTCTTCAGTTTTGAGTCAGGATGGTTTGGCCATATATCTTAACGATCTACTGCGTCTACTGCATTTGTTCACATTATCTCATCTTCTTAGATCCTCAGGCTGTCTGATTGAAAATTTGAACTTGACATAATGAAAATCCCAGTGGCTGTAATACGTTTAGGTGTGCTTGAAATCCAGCATAGACAATAGTAGGGCCCTGATGAGGGTGACACATCTAAATGGGACATAGACGTAACTAATGTTAAAGTTAAGAATTTTAATCCATCTGGAAAACACTGGTTTCCAACACAGAGAAGTATTTCCATTATACAACACTGTGACTCGCAGTTCTTTAAAATGGTATACGATTTGTAATATAACAGGTAGATTACATAGATTGACTAACAATATGCACCCTTCTCTTTTAATTATTCTCATGGATATTGGATAAAATGACTTGAGCAGAGTACAGTATATGAAAAAATAAAACAGAGCCAGGTAGCGCCTGGAGTTAGCATGGATAGTATAATTGTGCTATTGAAATAGAGCCCATTGTGTTATAAAATCTTTTAAGTTGGAACATAAGAAAAGATTAGTTCTCTGCATTTCCCCCCCTAAATATCATATGGACCATCTCTCATCAGTTGTTTTATGTAACAAACGTTGAACTCTAATGGCCGTGTGATGTTTATTTTTTAACTTATATATCATTACCTGGCATCCATGGAGATCTTGTCTGAGTTTTAATATTCGAACATGGTCGACATGGTCTCCATCCCCCTCTGAATTTCTAACCTCATCATTGATGGGATGAGCGTTAGCGACGACTGCCAGTCTCTCCTGCCAATCCTGCAGCCGCTGCCTGAAAGATTGTCTCAGAGACTGACTGGAGATGTCTGTGAACAGAGCTGCAGCCTCATGTGTTAGGAGGCGGTATGGGTTCATCTTATGATCTTGCTCAGACAACCTCATCTGGCTTGACTTTCTGATGCCCTCCTCCTCAGCAACTCTTCTATCTGTCCTCTGCATCTCAATCTCTTGCTCCTTCTCGTTCAGCAGCTCTCTCAGTGTCTGAACCTCATACTCCAGCTCCCCTCGTCGAGCCTCGCCAGGGTCCCAGTTTGTAGGACCAAATCTAGCATCAGTGTGAGTAGATGTGGCTGTCGGACAGTTGCGGATGTGACGAGCCTTGGCGGCAAACTGCAAAACACCCAGAGTCTCAGCTACACTGTGGTGAGAGGGGCTCACACACGCCACCATCACTGTATGGGCAGTGCCTCCCATCGAATCCTGGAGGAGACGGGTGATCTTGGCATCACGGTATGGTATGTGTGTGCTGTTGCCGTTGTTACCGTTGCGAATTCGAGAACGGTAAGCCAGGGCACGGATAACATTTCCCAGTGCGAGCAGGCCCCTGTTGATATGAGCAGACTCTTTGAGCTGTGAGCCCTTGTTGCCTGTTTTTCTAGCACGTTCTGAGCCTGCCAGGTCGACCAGACAGAGTTTGGAGGAGCAGGAAGGCTTTAGGGAGGGATTGTTGTTGGGGAAACCTTGTTCGACCTGAAGGGTGAGGATGGTGTGAGAGCGACTGGAGTGCTCATTCATCCCCGTGGTGTTGATGTGGCGCAGAACATTACCCGCCTCTACAACGGAGAGAAGCTCCTCTGCTGAGGTGACGACTATTTCTTTGGCTCCCACCACCACTGGAAACACATAGAACCACACAGTGATTATTTGTAATGCTTTTACACATTACTCTCCTCAAAATAATATTATTCTATCATTTAATGTTATACAGCTTATCAATAACGTGATTTGGACTGACAAAATCCACACAGATAATATGTAGCCATGCTATTATAATGGAAAAAGTTAGAATTAGTCAATGGCCAACTTGGCCTTTTGTGAGCTTGTTCCCTCACAGGTAAACGGGGAAAAATAAATTCATAATTGTTCACAATTGTCAAAAACATGTTTTCATTACCAGTGTTTCCCTTGTCGTTCTCCCTGATGAAAAGCTCTTTGTCAGTGTTATGAGGCTCCAGCAGGTCTTGCAGCTGCTCCATGTACAGCTCCAAATATGTTACGCGCACTTTTGTCTCAACTCCATCACTGTTCTTCTTCTCCCACAGCAACGAGAACATATTCTCGGCCACACGGTCAATGATTCCTCCTTCCTCACCTGACGGAGGTTATAGAAAGAAGAGAGAGTAATAAAGTACACGTGGCCAGAGTGAAATGTGTCAGATACATTCTGAGTAAAATCCCTCAAGTGAGTTTAAGTTGAATTTGAGATATTTTAAGACGCTTTTTTTAACACCACACAGAATTAACATGTTTATAAGTTTTAAGTTTTATATAATTTAAGGTCAGATGAAGAAAGAAAATTTATAATTGAAATAAATGTGTATGTATTCAAGCTAACAGGTGGATGCTGGGTAGGTGGAGGGGCTGAAGCAACTGGCAGCAATGCTGACCGACAGCATTATTGTGGAGAGTGAGGTTTGTCACATGATGTATGTCACATGATGTATGTCACATGATTGGAGTTGGCTGCCTGAACTACTGAATGTCGGTTCTTCCAGAAACTTGGATGACGCCACAGGAGCAATATGGAGGCTTTTCATCTGTTTTTACGTTTGAAGAAGTGGTCTCCATTTACTTCAATTATGTTGGATTTGGCTGCAACACTGAGACTCCGAATGTGATTTGTCTGTGACTTTGTCTGTCAACTGTGTTTTAATTGATTTTTTTCTCATAAATCTTAGAAATGTTATCTAAACTGTAATAAGACGGATTGGGGGGGGGGGGGGGGGGGGATTTCTACAGATTGAAGTCTAACATAAGGATGTTGAATAACTCATGCATTGTGGATTTATGTTGAAAAAGCCGTACATTGTTGACAGCATCCCACGTGATCTGTTATCATGAATTTCAAATCAGTTTGACAATGACCTTCAATCTCCTAGTGAATAAACTCAATACATTTCAAACAAATCTTATTTTTAATTTTTTTTATCAAATGCAAAGTCCTTCATTCATTAAACCATAACACGGTTGACAAAATAGTGACTGGAATGTTTATTTTCAATAACATTTTAAAAAACTCGTTAGAGCTTGGCAAATAAATAAATTTAGCAGAATATAGGAGTATATTATGGGAACATCTATATTATTTAGCAAATAAGCAATCGGATTTCTTTACGTTTTGGTTGATAAGAAATGTAATCAAAGAATGACTGATGTTGAGGAGCTTCTCAGTAAAACTTACCCAGGTTCCCTCCTCCGAACGTGTACGTCTTCCCTGAGCCGGTTTGTCCGAAGCAGAACACAGTGGCGTTGTCACCCCGGAGCAGGGTCTCGACCAGGGGCTGGACGCAGGAGTTGTACACCTCATCCTGGGTGGCCGTGGGCCCGAACGCGTGGTCGAAGGAGAAGAGTTTGTCGGAACCGACCATAACCTGAGCGGTGTCTGGTACTATCCGCACACATACCTTGTGGTTCTGGATGAGTTCATTGGGAAGCAGCGGCCGCACACGCAGCGCCACCTTGACACACACCTCGCCCATGATGCTTAAGTTAAGGCACGGGGAGAAAAGACGGTAAAGAAGGTAAGTAAGTAAATCAGTCTCATCAGATTTGGACACTTTGAATTTCTAACACAGAATTGTTTTACATTGGAATTATGCATTTGTATTTATTTTTCAATGTTCACAAAATCTCAGATTAAACGTCTGGGATACCAGGCAAAAGCAATCGATTGTCTCACATCAACATAAAACCTCCGGCCAATCAGGTCATGTAACGTCCTGTGATGCCTGCGACGTGCTTTGTTGGAACTATGTCGGTCGAAGGAGTAATTAAAATATCCTGTCTAAACATGACTACTCGGGCTGAGTGTATTCACTGATTGTGTTTTTCATGTTAAACCGGATTGTGGTCTTATTGCAAAGTTTGCTAAGTGTCCCCATAGGAGGTGCGTATGCTTAAACATGATTCATCCACAGCGAATTACTCACAGAATGAGAGAAACTGTGCATGTTTATTTGTCTGTGTCGTGATATTTCATTTTTTTCAATATAAACGTTTAGCAAGGATTAGAAGACATTAAGTAATGATAAGGGATTTGAATGTATGTGTATGTGAATGCAAAAAGGACCTGTATTCATTTCCTTTGTTATTCATGCTTGACTGAGTGTTTATTTGCTATATTTTTGAAATAATTGTATTTTATCATTTAATATTCCAAGTGTTTTTGATTAACACAAATAATAATACCCCTTTTCCCTTCTTACTTTATAAACAAACTGAATATTTTATTTCTACATCACTTTTACACACATGGGTCAAAAATGACACCTACCATACATTTCACAAGGCTGTTTTTGCACATATGATGCATGTATATCTTATTTTAAACACTGTTACTAGTGAGAAAGAGAAAAATGTACCACACTAAGTAGCTGTTAGCTAGCTAGTTTCTGTTCTGGCTAGCCATCCATAGCTAGATCCACTAAATAAAACGTATATAGACTGATCGATATACATATGAAAATATGCTTTTGATTTTCTTTATCCAGAGTGTAAGTATTGCTTGTCCCCATCAAAGATGCTGTATGAAGAACAGGATGAGGATTCGAAATCTCTGTTGCTGAGGAGCGCGACTTTGTTCTACTTGATCAAGCTGGAGTTCTGGTTGTTTCATTGAATCCATCTCGGTTAAATGAAGAAGGCTCCTTTGATGACTTAGAAGACTCGTCTTCTACGTCATCAAAAAGTTATTTTATCATTTTAATATAAATAAAAAAATATTTTTTATTAAAGCATTTTATTATTAGAGTACCCTCCAGCTCAGTGTGAAAATGAATAATATTCATTGTTGAAATACTATTGAATTGTACTTTATTTGACAGTCAGTTATTTACTTCATACAGACAATGATACAACTAGTAGTGTACTTCAAGATTATTTCTATTAGACTGTTAAACTTGAATTCACACAGTGTTTTGATACTCCAGAAAGTTACTTGAATTTTACTTTGGTTTTCATTTATTTGGTTGTTATACAGCCTCCTAATGCCTTGCAGTGCACACCTTGTTGTCTGTCAAATGTGTTTGTATTTAAGAGAAAATGATTAAATAAATATAAATTGCACAAGTTTTGTTAAATTGTATCTTTCAGAAATTCATAATTATCTTAATCAAGTAATAAAAAGTGGTTAGATTAATCAATACAAAATTATCGATAGGTGCAGCCCTAAAAGATAGTTAGATAGATAGTTAGATAGATAGATCGATAGATAGATAGATAGATAGATAGATGGATAGATGGATAGATGGATGCGGCAGTGGAGCTGAACTAGTCTCTCAGAGAAAGTGCTCTCATCAGCTCCTAAGTTACTAGCAGTACTCATTGGAATGGACTCCTATTTTGCACACATTGCTTTGTATGGCTCAATGAACAGTACCAGCTCTATACTGTCCTAGAGGTTGTCTGTATTTTGCTTTCTAAGATTCTGCTGAACTGACGGAGTTCATGCCTCAAGTCCTCATTATTTGTATCATACAATCGAGCAAATTAAAACACGGCGGTCTCGTTCACAAATACATCCCTATTGGGGTTTAGAGCTTGGATGATCTATGTCACAGTTTGTCTTTGAAAACCGCCTCTTAAGCTCATTGAGCATTTGATCAATGACAGGGTAGAAAAGAGCTGTAAGAAACCTTTCTTTATCTGATTCTCACTCTCTCTGTCCAACAGTAGTCAACAAAGTTTAGAGCTTAGCCTTTATGTTGTTTTGCAGCTGGCTGTATTTCTTAATCACGCTGCTCAGAAATGTACAACACTTCATCCCACAAGTTATCAAAGTGTGACTCCTCCCTGAAGTCCTTCAATGTTTGAACTTAAGCATTAACTGAGTCAACCGCTTTTGAAAACTCAAGTGATGAAGACTGTAGCTTATCAGAGAGAAGTTTTGTTTCGCAAAACACTTGGGGGGGGGGGGGGGGGGTAACAAGATGCAAAATGAACTCAAGATCCATCTTTGACAGCAGACGTCGAGCCTCAATAGACCTTTCACCATTCCACTCTTTGGCTATAGTGATATAGTGATGGTGGAGAGGCAATTTCTCCATACTGTTGTCCACTAGGTGCAGGAGAGGATGCTCGTGGTGGACCATGAGGGATCACAGTTTGTTCAAAGCCCTCTCTCCACCACCACTTTAAAAGAGCCTGGTTTCCAGCCAATGACGAAGCCAGCTTGTTAAGTCTGTTGCTGTCACCGGTGTTGATTTGTGTAGTTGAATATATATACTTTGAATATGAAAAATAAAAGGTGAAAGTAACTCACATGTACTTACATAGATATTGGAGTTTTGTCAGGAAGAAGCGGATCCATGATAACGACCGTTTGTCAACCGATGTGTTTGTCGGTTGCCCGGGAAACCGCAGCCAGAGAGCGCTGCAGTGGACGAGAGTAGAGGAGGCGTTCAAGAGCGTCGGAGAAGGAGGAACTCGTGGGCCGTGAACGCGACAGCGCCCTCTTCTGGATGCGCTGCCTTGTTATTGTGTGACAACCAGTTTCCTATGATCAATGTTGTGAATACTGATATTTTGCTGATGTTCTCAGTTACTTACACGTGGCATGTATTGCATTTTCTGTCCGTCCTGGGAGAGAGATCCTTCACATGTGGCTCTCTCTGATGGTTTCTATGTCTGTCTCCCCTGTTGAGAGGGTTTTTTCCTCTGTAGTTTTACCTCAGTGCTGTTGAGGGTAAAAGGCCAAGGATGTCACAACTTGTTGATAGTTTATTCAATTTCACATTTCGTTAAGCTGTTAATACATTTTACTTGATTTATTAATATAATTATTCTGATTCACCGTGATATATGTACTATAGCCTAAACTTCAATACAGAATACACAAAATTATTCACTATTCTATATAAATTATATTATAAACATCTGCTATGATTTTTCCTACCAGACAACAATATTCATGCAAATGTAGATATATATTATATATCAGTTCCAATCCCGCCTGAGGTAAAGTGGCCTTTTCCGTATACATTTATTGTAAACTGTAGCTTTCTCTCTTGCCTTCTCTTCCTGTCCACTGGCCCAAATGCCGGATGCCTCCATATGATTTGAGTTATTCAACATTTTTTTTAATTTCAATTTTTAAGATTTTTAGGAAATTAAATTTCAGACTTGTAATATCAAGTAACTACACATTCTGGCTGCTTTCAGTTAGTAAGAATAATGTATTCATTAACTTTGTAAGTATTTCTGTGTTACCATTACAAACAACTTTAATCAAAGGTATATTTTACTATATTTACTATACTCTGGTAAATGTATAAAATATTATATAAATCTTTTTTTAAATTAACATAGTTTTCAGGAGCTGCCCTGTATATTTCTTGCTTTGGGTGGACGATGCAGAAATATGATCCGCAGAAATGTAGCTATATTGCAACACTTCTGTAAAGGAAGTAAAAAAAAACATATTTAATCAAAATGTTTCATTTTCACTGTTGGCATTGGTTCAGCAGATTTACAGTATACACACTTGTTAGAAAACGTTCCATCTCATTAACAGTAAACGTTTCCATTGACTGTGAATGGACAACGGTGATACATCCCACTCAGACAAACAAGCCACATTATAACTTCCCACCTGTTTCCTTTACAGATTGAGAGAAGCCCTTTCGTATGTATATCTGGCACATTAACATGTTTGGCTTTATCCCAGGGAGAGGCACCAGTGCCAAGGCTGCATGCTGAGGAAATGCAGCTTCCTGTATGTGCGGCTGCCAGACAGCTCATCAGTAGTAAATACAGCGTGTATGCGAGTGGGGGCCATCTCTTTATGATGCTGTTTGGCAGTGGTTTCCAAACAAGGGGCTAGGTAAGAGACACAAGGTAAATACAAGTGCTCATTCATGTGGAATGAAGAGTTTTGCAACACACATTTGAACCAAATCTCAGCTTTATAAGTTTTATAGACTCTCTCAGCCATTGGAACCCGGTCCATTTGTGGGCCGTTAGCGCCCGCTACTGGGCAGTGAAATGTTTTCAATTTAATATTAGTCGGTCGCGAGATGCCCAGTGACAGGTGAGCTAATGCTAACCACTAGACTAGTATTTGGAGTGATGGAAAAGTTTCTTAAGCGGAAAAACGACAGTAACGCTATTAATCCACCAAAAAACGTCAAAGTTGTAGGTAGGTACAACCCTGACTTCATTGAATATTGTTTGGTTAAAGTAGGTGACGATGAAGAGCCCAGAGCCGAGTCTGTTGATGTGGCTTGATGCTTTCAGATTAGGCGCTGAACCCTTCCACCCTAAAGAGCCATCTTGAGACAAGACACCCAATTCTTGCTAGGAAGCCAGCCGATGAGGGGCGGCTGGTCAATAGGGGGCGAAAGGGAAAAGGAAAATAGATAATAGTGATAAATATTGTTATCATTATAATCGACATTATTTTTAAAATGTATTCAATTATACAGTTATCAATACAATTTGTCCTGCCTACTACCTCTGAATATCAGGACCGAGCTCTGTTTAATAGACTATGGGGTGATTTCCATATGGAAGAAAATCGCACACTGCTATTTAGCTTAGTTTTAATTTACCAAACCTGTGAAATCTATAGATCATATCAAGCACAATTTCTTATTAGGGCAGATATGAAAGAAAGACAATAAATGATATATGTTTCTGTTGTGCTTTATTACTGGACCATAGAACCTCTAGCTGGTGGGCACATTCAAACAAGGATCCAAGAGCTATTTAACCATTTATTAGAGGTGAGGTTGATCTACACCAACCTTCAGGGTAGGAAGGTTGGTGTAATGGACGACCCCCTAGTCAATGGTTGCTTACATTTGGTCCTGTTCATATAGAACAAATACAGAGTAAATACAAAACAATAAACAACTTCTTTTCATCTAAACAAGTTACTTACAGGTTCTCTTTTATGGTTCTGTCTGCTTGGTAACATTATAGCTTGGTCTGTTAAGTCAGGTATAAATTAAAATAGGATGCACTCTGTTGAAACCTACTCAAATCATATAAGATAAATAGACAAACTTACTGGTGTGGCAGCATGGTCTCAAACAAAGGCATTTGAAGAGGACACACCCAGCCCTTATATAGCCTCCTCCCCTGTGACAGGTAATTCTCTCCACCCACTCCTAGTCTCATAGAATAGACATTTGGCCTTGAGATTCTTGAACCGATGTTTTCTATGAGTAAGTCACAGTAAGTCCTCTGTTCTCCATCAGCTGTGCTTCCAGAACGTCCGTGTGATGTAACTTTTTTAACTTTTGTATCATCCCCTTGCATCCATTGAGATCTTGTCTGAGCTCTTGGTCTGCCTCAGTGAGTAGATGTGGCTGTCGGACAGTTGCGGATGTGACGAGCCTTAGCTGCACACTGCAAAACACCCACAGTCTCAGCTATACTGTGGTGAGAGGGGCTCACACACGCCACCATCAATGTATGGGCAGTGCCTCCCAGTGAATCCTGGAGGAGACGGGTGATCTTGGAATCACGGTATGGTATGTGTGTGCTTTTGCAGTTGTTGTGAGCACGGGTGGCCAGGACACGGATAACGTTTCCCAGTGCGAGCAGGCCCCTGTTGATATGAGCAGACTCGTTGTGCCGTGATGCCTTGTTCCCTTTCCGAGCAAACTCCGAGCCTGCCAGGTCGACCAGACAGAGTTTGGAGGAGCAGGAAGGCTTTAAGGAGGGATTGTTGTTGGGGAAACCTTGTTCGACCTGAAGGGTGAGGATGGTGTGAGAGCGACTGGAGTGCTCATTCATCCCCGTGGTTTTGATGTGGCGCAGAATGTTACCCGCCTCTACAACGGAGAGTAGCTCCTCTGCTGAGGTGACGAAAAAATGTTTGGCTCCCACCACCACTGGAAACACATAGAACCACACAGAGATTATTTTTTGAATGCTTTTACACATTACTCTCCCCCAAAATAATGTTGTTCTATAATTTAATGTTAAACAGCTTATCAACACCGTGATTTTGACTGATCACATGTATCATGTACCAGGGTTATCTCTTGGGTTTGGAGTCTATGATTCTACAACGGAAATCCTGTGTTACAATGTAGGGGTATGGAGTTTCTGAGGTGCATATGTAATGAAGAGGACTTCCAAGGAAATCTCTTCCCGAATGATTTATTTATTGCATAGCAACAGCCGTACAGATAACTGGGACCTTCACCAACTTTCATTATTCACACTGACCTGAGAGTTTATATCTGCAATGGTGGAAACACAAACAGTGGCTTTCATGAGTGTGCTGCATGCTGAAAGCCTGTATAACATGCATATCGTTACTTTTAGCTTCCAGCTAACAAAACCAGTCATCCGTAAACAGGCTGATGATACCTGTGCACCGAGGCTTCGGAGCAGACACGCCGCGACACAGCTCTTCATCCACATGCAGATTAACACAGGAACAGAAATAACTGACAACACCCAAAGCTAACGTGAAACCACTAGAATAACGTCTCTAGTAACGTATTATCCTATTCACAAAGTCAAACTAACAAAAGTGGGGAAAGCAAAGAAAGTGCGTACCTGCCCGAGAGAGTCCAGAGCAAAGAGGAAGTACCACCGCGGAATCAAGAGTAATAGCGCTTTCAGAATAAAACACTCGCTCTAACTTCGGAACCACTCCTCGCCATCCCCTCTCCCAAGAAGACACGCACACTCAACACAAGATCCAACCTTCTCATGTACACAACTATAAAAGAACAGAATGATGGAAAAAACAAAGAAACCCGTAACACCGGATCTGGCGATCCTCCTCCTTCACAATAAATGTGTCAATATAGCACATACAATATACTAATTCATTTTCGAAAAACTAAAAGCTACAATATGTTGGTCTCTGATTTACGAATTAATCTTAAATGTGTGTCTTGCATGTCCAGCCAACCTTATGGAAGTTAAGTGATCATTTTCTGAAATACACTCTCTGGGTACATTATTAAAAAAGGAAAACAGGTGACATAATGGACAACTCTGTGGAGCAACAAATGACTGAATGGATGGCACATCCTTCACCAGGATTGGTTGAAACAAATAGATGGAGGTTGGAGGAAAGGACAACATCCACACAGATAACATGTTGCCATACTATTAACATTTTGTGAGCTTGTTCCTTGTAAACATAGAAAAATAAATTCATATTTGTTCACAATTGTTAAAAAGATGTTTTCATTACCTGTGTTTCCCTTGTCGTTCTTACTGATAAAAAGCTCTTTGTCAGTGTTATGAGGCTCCAGCAGGTCATGCAGCTGCTCCATGTACAGCTCCAAATATGTGACGCGCACTTTTGTCTCAACTCCATCACTGTTCTTCTTCTCCCCCAACAATGAGAACACATTCTTGGCCACACGGTCAATGATTCCTCCTTCCTCACCTGAGAGAGGTTTTAAAAAGAAGAGACAATAATAAAGTACACGTTGCCAGAGTCAAATGGAGAAAAAAAAAAACATTATTTTCTCTCTTTAACTATCACTCCAAACGCACCCTAACTAAAAAAGGATCAGAAGTAAAAATTGGATGGTTGAATGGGATAACCACTTAAAATAATTGATTACATTAATGTAAGGTCAGAGGAAGGAATGCAACTCATAACTGAAATCAATGTATATATATATATATATTCAAGCCTAAAGGGTTGCTTTGCACATACAGTGACAATGTGATACTCCAGTTTTTCTAATCTTTAAACAGTAATGATTCTTGGCTCAGACTTATCACTCCCCCAGATATGATTTAGCAAAGAAGCAAACAGATTTCCCCCCCAGTTTTTGATAGATATAAAATGTAATCACAGAATGACTGATATAGAGGAGCTTCTCAGTAAAACTTACCCAGGTTCCCTCCTCCGAACGTGTACGTCTTCCCTGAGCCGGTTTGTCCGAAGCAGAACACAGTGGCGTTGTCGCCCTGGAGCAGGGTCTCGACCAGGGGCTGGACGCAGGAGTTGTACACCTCATCCTGGGTGGCCGTGGGCCCGAACGCGTGGTCGAAGGAGAAGAGTTTGTCGGAACCGACCATAACCTGAGCTGTGTCCGGTACTATCCGCACACATACCTTGTGGTTCTGGATGAGTTCATTCGGAAGCAGCGGCCGCACACGGAGCGCCACCTTGACACACACCTCGCCCATGATGCTTAAGTTAAGGCACGGGGGAGAAGCAACGGGTAAGTAAGGATATCAGTCTCGTCGGTTTATAAAAATTTAAAGCCTTAGAATTTCTAGTACTGCATTTTTTTTACATTGCAATTTTAAAAATTCAAAGTATATTTATTCAACTGCAAAAATTCTGTTGCAAAAATTTAAATGCTAAAATTCTTTTGCAGTAAATGAATTTCATCATTCAATATTTCAGATATTCCCCACTTTGTTTGTTTTTGATCATCACAAATCATTTTCAAATTTGTCCTATCATTACCCTTCTGATCCACAACATTGGTCAAAAACGATTTATACAGTATGTATTCACTACGGAACACCTACGCTACATTTCCCAAGGCTATTTTTGCACATCGGATGCATGCAAGTCTTACTTTACACACCATTACTAGTGAGAAAGAGAAAATGTACAACACTAAAGCCTGAAACATGCTTCTGCGACTGCGTCTGCGTCTTTTCACGCCGCTGTGGCGCAAGACTCGTTGTCATTCATGCTTCCCCAACCGTTGCGCGTCTTACAAAGCAATTCCGCACCAGAACACTAGGCGGAGTAATGCTTTTTGTCGAAGACGACCTGAGAGACGCCTTCTTTGTGGGTGTGGCAATCGTTGTTGACCGTTTATTTACCTTCTACCAGTCGTGTTCTCCATTACAAACAAACGATGAACCATGGCAGAGAGTGTATTCACGATTCCAACCGAACAACAATTGATTGAGATGGAGCTGCACTCGTGCACTCCTCGACCTGCAGACCGACGTTAGCCGAGATCTCCTTCCACGAATTGGAAGGGCTCTTGCGCTTACGGGCCCGTGAAAACGCAGAAGCATGTTTCAGGCTTAAATAGCTGTTAGCTAGCTAGTTTTTTTCTGGTTAGCTAACAATAGCTAGATCAACAAAATACAACTCGAAACATAACAGTAAATACTTAATAGATTGCTTGATATGCATATGAAAAAGCGTGTTAGTGTGGCTGGTCCCAGTCATTTCAGACTTACGGCTGAAGTGGTCAAAAAGATGCGTATGAAGAACAGGAGTAGGACTCAGGGATCTCGGTTGTTAAGGACCCAGACTTTGTTCCACAGAATCAAGCTGGAGTTCTGATTGTTTTTTGGAATCCAGCTCTCCTAAATGAAGAAGGCCCCTTGATGACATAGGAGATTCATCTTGTTTGTCTTCAAAGGATCCTTTGATGACATACAGGAGTCATCTTCCCAATCATCAAAGGAGCCTTTTTTTGACATCGAAAGAATTGAAGACTGAAATTCAATGTCAACTAGGACTGAAAAGCAGAACTGCTCAGTTTCTTTTCATAGATATTTCAACATTTTTATCATTCTCCTAGAGTTGCAACCACAAATTAACCCTTGTGTGGTGTTCGTGTTTTGGTCACTCAGCCAATGTTCGCGGGTTGGTGGACCCATCGCATTATTCAGTCTTTCAATCAATACAGCTATAACAATATATGTAAAAATACTTAACAGATGTTAACTTTATCCCAATTACAAGCAATATAAACAGCATATATGGTTAATATTTGTCATTTACCCCTGTTAAATCACATTTATGAATAAAAGTGCTTTTTGTTTTTGTGATAAAATGCAATTAAACAAAGAAACATCAATAACAATCAAGATATGATTGGAAAAAACGAATATGAAACAAGGTTTTTCATCAGTATTGAGGTTTACTTCTTGAACTTAATTAGAAATTGAACACACTCATGTCAGTCTACATGAGAAATAATTTTTGAAGCGAGAACTGAATCTTAAATCTTTTACCACACTCAGATCAGCTAAACTGTTTCTCTCCTGTATGAATCCTCATATGTAAATTTAGATTGCCCCTATGGCGAAATCTTTTACCACACTCAGAGCAACTAAATGGTATCTCTCCTGTATAAATCCTCATGTGTGAATTTAGATTGTCCCTATGGCGAAATCTTTTATCACACTCGAAGCAACTAAATGGTTTCTCTCCTGTATGAATCCTCATGTGTGAATTTAGATTTTCCCTACGGACAAATCTTTTACCACACTCAGAGCAACTAAAGGGTTTCTCTCCTGTATGAACCCTCATATGTCTATTTAGATGGTCCCTACGGACAAATCTTTGACCACACTCAGAGCAACTTAACGGTTTCTCTCCTGTATGACTCCTCATATGTTTATTTAGATCGCCCCTGTGGATAAATCCTTTACCACACACAGAGCAACTTAACGGGTTCTCTCCTTTATGACTCCTCATATGTTTATTTAGATCGCCCCTGTGGTTAAATCCTTTACCACACTCAGAGCAACTAAACGATTTTTTTTCTGTCTTAAATCCCATATCACTCAGAGGCTGTTTGTTATTTCTTGTATTTAAAGTAGTCTGAGGTTCCCTGGTCTCCATCCAATCATCCTCACTCTCTTCAGTCTCAGACGAGTCTTCAGTCTTGTCCTCAGTACATTTTTGTAAACGTCCATCAGGACCTGAGTTCCTGGCTGGTGCTGGTCCTCCACAGTCCGCTCGGTTCTCCTTCGTCTCACTCAGATCAAGCTTTGACGATTTAAGTTTCTCTCCAAAGATTTAAATCACCACCAGTTCAAGTCTTTTCTGGAGGAGTTAAGTACAGTATATGGTGACTTGCCCTATCACACAGAGGTGCGATGGCTAAGCCAGGGAAAGGTGCTGGAAAGATTTTTTCCAGTTGCGTGATGAGATCTGTGAGTTTATGGAAAGTAACGGGAAAGGCACAACAGAGCTCCGAAATAAAACGTTTCTGTGTGAAGGGGCGTTTCTGTGTGACATCACGAGCTACCTGAATGCGCTCAACCTGCAGTTTCAGGGGCGGGGGTGTCTAATCACTGACATGTACGCCACAGTGAGGGCTTTTAAAACCAAGCTGCACCTGTGGGAGACGCAGATGCTGCAGGAAATCTTGAGCCATTTTCCGCACTGCCAAACAATGAAAGAGCAGGTCGCTGCTTTCCCAACTACACAGTTTGCTGAAACTCTGCATACTTGGTGCTGACTTCACACGGCGATTTGCTGATTTTGAAGCCCAAATAAGCAGGTTTGAACTGCTCAATGATCCATTTGCAGCTGACGTGGAAAACGCACCATCTAACCTCCTAATGGAGCTGATTTAGCTCCAATGTAGTGAAACACTGAAGGCAAAATATGAGTCTGTGGGCGCTGCAGAGTTTCCATGTTTCATCCCCGACACAATGCTCCAGCTGCGCTCCCAGGCTGCTGAAACGCTCTCTATGTTTGGCAGCACATACTTGTGTGAACAAAACTTCACACAGGACTCGTCTTACTGATGAGCACCCTCACTCAATCCTGAGGATTTCCTCAGCTCAGAGCCTGACCCCAGACATTGATGAACTTGTATCCAAGATGAGACACCAAGTGACTGGCTTAGAACAGTGAGCATCACAGAGCAGCAAACAATGCTTTGACGCATTTTCAGTAGGGCTGCAACTAACGACTATTCTAATAGTCGATTAGTCATCGATTATTGAAACGATTAATCGACTAATCGGATTATGAATGACACAAATTCTCAATTGCTCTTATTTAGCCAACAGCTTTTAAATTTAGCTTGAGGTTCTTAGACGCATGTGATGACTGAAAATAAAGACAATTAAGATCGATACTTCATGCAAAAAAAAGTATTTTAATAAACTTTGCTGCACATTAGTGTACTGTTGACACAAAAGCAAAGAAAAATATAGTTTTTGTCCATTTAAAACCAAGGACAGGCAAAGTGATAATAGCAACAAAAAAAATCTAATTTAAGTTTCCCTTTTTCTGTGAACCAAGAACAGGAAAAGTGCTGATACTAAAAATATATTAAATTTCAAAAATCCAATTTTCTTGTTAACAAAAAGGACAGGGAAAGTAGCATCAACAAACGAAACTACAGTCTTCTTTGGACTAAATAATTGTAATTAAAAAAGACGTTTGTCAGGCACTAGGATAACATTACGCTTTTAAACTCGTAAAAAAAAATTTTTAAACCATATTTTTTTGTAATGGATTCTAGAATCCTGCGCACAGGTATATACCTTTATGTAGCAAGCTAGCTAACAGGCTATTTTACCAAGGCGAGTCTGCATCGTTTACGTTACGACGTCAAACCTCCTCGTCCTCAAATGCGCGTGTCCGCCATCCCGCTCGTCCGGCCCGGCTGTACGCGGGTCCGACGAGCGGACCAGCATTAAGCGGGTCCGGTCCGCTCGTCCGGCCCGGCTGTAAGCGTTCCGACGAGCGGACCAGTGTACAGCGGGTCCGCCGTACACATAATGCAGGTAGTTTTTTTCGGGCCATGTTGAGGGTGAAGTTCTCCCGAACTATGGACTTCCTGTTGCGCGATGCTGTTGCAGCGCACGCCGCCATTGGCCAATGTGTTGTCACTACTGCACATGCGCGACTTTCAGAGATAGGAAGGAAGCGAGATGGCTCACTCCTCAGCGGTTTCCATCAGCACCTCCGATAAAACAACGTTTAGTTCATCGGCACGGCACGAACAACACGCGCTATGACGTAACAAACGACTCATCGACGAGTATATCCGTCGTCGACTACTTTTGTCATCGAATTTTGTCGACGACGTCGACTAATCGTTGCACCCCTACTCTATAGGCCTTGTTAGTTCCAGGTTCAATACGTGATCTAAGGTTCTTTCAATAAGTTTTCAATAAACGTTTAACCCTTCTGGCCCTTGACTGCTCACAGAGCAGCAAACAATGCTTTTGACGCATTTTCAGTTTTTAATGCATTTTTATTTTTTTCCTGTTGCTATAACAGGACATTTGATTTTATTTGGCTGTTGTTTACCTGTAGAAAATGTTTTCACTTGAAATTACTCTGGAAATATTGCAGATAGAGCCATAAGCAATTAATGAAACTGATTTTATTACTTTTACATTTACCATGTATTATTTATTTCATTTATTACATAATTAATTTTGTTTTATCTGCAATACTTTATAGGCCTTTCCAGGTTCAATATGTGCACTAAGGTTCTTTCAATAAGTTTTCAATAAACGTTGAACCCTTCTGGCCATTGACTTGTAGCAATTTTTTAATTTCGGCCCACTGTGTATTTGAGTTTGACACCCCTGCTGTAGGGACTGACCTGCTCTGTGCAGCCGGACTACCGGCTGCAACACGGCATCAAGCAGTGAGAACACACACTGTCATTGAATCTCATGAACCAAGAAACCATTGTTTTAAAACAAACATATTTAATCATATGAACTAGTTAAGAACACACATTCATATTATGCAAGGAACCAACTTTAACCTTCAAATTACATGAATTACATTATGAAAGTAGATAAATTATGTAGAAACAAGCTATATATAAACACAAATCTTTCGTGTTATATATTCTAGGGACATAAAAGCTGTTAATAGTCTATTAAAACAGTGAACTATGAATATGTATAATGTGAATATCTGCTGATAAATCCTAATAAATCTTTTGTTGCAAAGGTTGCAACTGAATTACTTCTCCTTTATCAATCCTCAGATGTCTCGTACAATAGGAATGAATCTTAAATCTTTCACCACACTCAGACTGCAACTGCAACTAACGACTATTCTGATAGTTGATTAGTCATCGATTATTGCAACTATTAATCGGATTATGAATGACACAAATTCTCATTTGCTCTTATGCATAATTGAAATTAAAAAAGACATTTGTCAGGCCATAGGTTAACATTACGCCTTTAAACTCGTTAAAAAAGTTTAAACCATATTTTTGTAATTGATTATAGAATCCTGGGCACAGGTATATACGTGTATATAGCAAGCTAGCTAACAGGGTATCTTACCGAGGCGAGTCTGCATCGTTTACGTTACGATGACAAACGTGCCTCCTCCTCAAATGCGCATGTCCTGCTTACATGGAGAGCACGTCCGCCGTACAGATATTTTGCATGTAGTTTTTTTTCGGGCCATGTTAAGGGTGAAATTATCCCGAACTATTGACTTCCTGCTACGCGATGCTGTTGCAACGGACCTCGCCATTGGTCCATGTTGTGTTGCTTTTGCATATGCGCGACTTTCAGAGATAGGAAGGAAGCGAGATGGCTCACTCCTCAGCTATTTCCATCAGCACCTCCGGTAAAACAACGTTTAGTTCAGCTGCACGGCACGAAAAACACGCGCTATGACGTAACCAACAAATCATCGACGAGTAAAATCGTCGGCAACTATTTTTGTTTTGGATTTTTGTCGACGACGTCGACTAATCGTTGCACCCCTAGTATGATTCTTCATATGCATATTTAGATTGCCCCTATGGCGAAATCTTTCACCACACTCGGAGCAACTCAACGGGTTCTCTCCTGTATGAATCCTCATATGCATATTTAGACTGCCCCTATGGCTAAATCTGTCACCACACTCAGAGCAACTAAACGATTGTTTTTCTGTCTTACATCCCATATCACTTAGAGGCTGTTTATTATTTATTGTGTTTAAACCAGTCTGAGGTTCCCTGGTCTCCATCCAATCATCCTCACTGTCTTCAGTCTCATTAGAGTCTTCAGTCTCAGAAAAGTCTTCAGTCTTGTACTCAGTACCTTGTTGTAAATGTACATCAGGACCTGAGTTCCTGGCTGGTGCTGGTCCTCCACAGTCCGCTCTGTTCTCCTTCGTCTCACTCAGATGAAGCTTTGACGATTTAAGTTTCTCTTCATCTTCTTCACTCTTCACAGCGACAGGAGTCAATGTGAACCTGATATCAGCCTCCTCCAGTCCTTGAAGCTGCTGTCCATCCTGATTGGTCCACGGTTCCTCCTGTTCCTCTTTAATGTGGGGGGGCTTTTGGTCCTCCTGTTCCACAAGGGGGCTCCACTGCTGCTGCTCGGGGGGAACCTCTTCTTTAATCACCACCATTTGCTGGACGTCTGCAGGACACACTGAAACACAAATACACCGGTTATCATTTCAGAGTTTCCTGAAGTGTTTTGAAAAACTTGTGCTGTGTCGTTTAATGTTTGCTGTTGTGATTTTTGAACGATCACATTCAGGAAGTAGAGATGTTGAGGTTGTTAAAATAAAATAAAAACTGGCCTCCAAATAGATTCATTTCGAGGCCAAATAAACCATTTAGGTCACTAACAGAGGGGAACAGGGCGAGGGGAAGTTAGTTAGTTGGTTAAGTTGCTTATAGACAAGACCTGTGGGTAAAACTCAGAGAAATGTTTCCAGGCTTTCTGTTTCACACATGAGCAAGACAGCAGCTGGTTGTCTGCACAGACTCGTTCACAACAGCATCAAATCCTCCTCATTATTCAGGTGAGAGGTGGAGCAGCCGGGTGCAGCAGACAGGGACCGGAAGTGGAGTATCAACTCCGCTGCTCGAGCTGATGCTAGCTAACGTTAGCTTGTTAGAGGTTCCTCTAGGGACTGACCTGCTCTGTGCAGCCGGACTACGGGCTGCGTCACGGCATCGAGCAGCCTCCTCTGGCGGCAGACCTCCCGCTCGGACTGCTCCACTCGGTCCTCGTACTCTGCCAAGGTTTCCTCAAACCCCGCGAGGATCTCCTCAGCCGCCGCCCTTAGCCGCTCGGTGAGAATCGCTCTCAGCGCCGGGACTTGAGCCTTTCCTCCTCTTTTCTCCACCTGCAGCAGAAAGTCATCAGCGGCAGCGCTGATCCGCTGATGTACCGATTCCCTCAGCAGCTGCACGGCGGACATGTTCCTTCTCTCTGAGCACATCGAGTCGCTTACGATCAGAGAGAGCCAGCGGCAGGAAACCAGAAACTCCGAGCTCCGAGCCAGCAGCGATACCTGTTGGATTGGAGGACGAATAGGAAACGAAAGTACTAATACTCCACAGTAGAAATACTATATTGTAATATTATAAAGTGAATATTATAAATATTACTTTAATCTAGTAAAGTATTACTTTACTACATTACAAAAGCTGTATAGAAGGAGGATCTAGTGGTCCGCGAACGCAGCAGCGCCCTCTTCTGGAAGGGCAAACTGTGACAAACTGTTTCCTCTCATCAATGTTGTAAATATTTATATTTTGCGTATGTTCTCAGTTACACGAGGCATCTTTTGCACTGGTTGATGGTTTCTATGTCTGTTTCCCCTGTTAATAGGGTTTTTCCTCACTCATGTTGAGAGTTAAGGGCAGAGGATGTTACACCTTGTTAAACCCTATACGACACAATTCTGATTTGTTTATATGGACTTAATGGAATGACAATTAGCGACTGGATGAGCAAGAAACCATGGCGAAGTGTACCAATCCATGTTAAGATTTTACTTTTGTCAGCAGCCAAGACAAAAATGACAGCAACCAAAAGTGATCCACGCAGCCACAAAATGATGGTAAACTGGCACCTTAAATACTAGGCTACTGGTTAACCTATTTGGAATCTACCATTCCTAGATGTTCCTTATTTCTTAGTATCTGCTAGATTTTTAGACACAATTTTATAAAGCACTTGAAACATCCTATTTACAATTTATATACTCTAATGCAGTCGATTACCTGATTGAAAAGTGTGCTATTCAAAGTGGAAATTGTTCTGTGAAAATACTGCTAATAAAGTACTAATACTGTTAGGAAAGTGTGAAGTGCTGTTATTTATGTGCATAGTTCAAATATTTGTTAAAGTGCAATTAATACAGAACCCCAATTGTGCAATATTTACAAGGCACACGCCTACAGCTACTAGTAATGAAGTTCCCTTTGGTACTGGGCTTTACAAATAAAATATGATTGATTATTATTTAAAACAAGTTACCTTCACATGAGCATTTACAAATAAAGGTTGCAGATAAATACATTTAATTTAGCAGTACGTACATATACAGTATATATATAGTTAAGTTTTGATAGCCTATTCAATTTCCCATTTTGTTACTCTGTTTATAAATTTTACTTGATTTATTAAAAAAACATTCATTTTAACATTTTGTGATTCCACAATTCTGATTCACCATATACTTCAATACAAAATAAAACAAATTATTCACCATCCAGTACAAACCACTGCTAAGATCTTTCTATCTTATTTTATGACAATATTCATGCAAAGTTAGATTTATATCATATCAGTACAATCCTGCCAACACTGTTGGCAGCAGATTTACAGTATGCACATTGAGATCACTTGTTAGAAAATGTTCCATCTCATTAACATTAAACATTTTAATTGACTGTAAATGGACAACAGTGATACATCCCACACGGACAAACAAGCTACATTATAACTTCCCACCTGTTTCCATTACAGATTGAGAGGAGCCCGTTCGTGTGTATATCTGGCACATGAACATGTTTGGCTTTATCCCAGGGAGAGGCACCAGTGCCAAGGCTGCACACTGAGGAAGTGAAGCCTCCTGTATGTGCGGCTGCCAGACAGCTCATCAGTAGTAAATACAGCGTGTGCGGTGTACAGGAATGTGGGCCATCTCTTTATGATGCTGTTTGGCGTAAGGCCACAGGTAGAAGTCTATGATTGCGGAGTTGATGTGACATGTCTCTCCGTCTCGCTCCTGCACCAGTTTGCAAAGTTGATCTTTGATCAGCTCCACGGACCAAATCGAACAACCTCGGATCTCTACCTCCCTCCTGTCCCCTGAACACAGCAGCTCACCTGAAAGAAAAGACAGAGTGATCAAATTGTACTATTTAATAATTATCTTCCACGTGCACAAACGCTCCTGTTCTGTCTCACCTTTCTTCAGAATCTGCATCAGCGTGTCAGAGTAACGTAGCACTCCAAGGTAGACGAGAGCCTGCGGGACCCTGTAGTCTGCAAACATGGTGAGCCAGTCCATGTTGATGATGTCTCCTTCTCCTCTCGCCTCCATGACACCCCAGAAATCTGCCACCAGGATCTGGGCTCGCTTGTACAGTGAGATTCTCTTGCACTGCAACACACAGAGCAATAAGGATCATACCTCTGTTTATTTGTTATTAAACCATTGTTGTTTATTACCAGACAGATGTTCTTACACAAAGATAATATATCGGTAACAATGTGTACGCACATACTATAATTAGCACTTTCACTGACTGTATTTAGTATCAAGAGAGAATTTGAAATATTGCCATATTGTCTTTGGCCAGAAGGTGGAACTCTAACATCAACAAACATCATCTCCATAGCCATACGTTTATCTCAGATCACGTACACTTCCTCTATTCTTTCAAGATGTTTATACATCAAGGATGTGGGATGGGTCAGGGAGGAGCACATTGCATTTTTTTGTTTCATTAACTTTGTAGGATAGGGTGTTTTTTAACCTTCCTTGATTTCAGAGAATAATTCATGGATCTAGATATTTTTTTAAACACATTTAGGAACTGATATCTTAAAGTGGTGGCGGAGGTAAACACTCTACAGAGTGCCTTTCTGGTTAGACTTTGTATTTGAAGTGTCACAATGGTACAGTACATTTATTAAATATATATTTAAAAAAAATACAGTCCTTAAAGAAAATGTGAGAGTAGGATTATTTTAGCACATGGGACAAATGTTTCAAAATTCATTGTCTTGTCTGAGTTGGGATGACACACTACGTCAACAAGACCAAAAGTTCTGAAAACATGAACATGGCATTTGCAGTAAATATTGCAATATAGCTCTGACCTCATATGTAGCTTCGTCCTTGTAGGAAGGAATCTTCTGCACAATAAGCTCAACCATCTTGCGGGCGTCATTCCCGGCTTGGCTGATGAAACTGCGGAAACTTCCGCCATGTTCCAGCAACACGAGGCCGCCTTCAGTCAGCACCTAGTTAGACACAGTCAGTTCCCATTTGAAAACAATGAAGAGAAGTAGATTAAGATGCACACTTACTCTAGTTGAGGGAATTGTGTGACACTGATAGAGAACACACAGTGGAATAATCTCGTGAAAATCTGTCCAAATACATTTTAAAAAATCGAATAATTTAACATAAAAATCCATGTGTACACAGCTGCCACATGAATAGAGCAGGACATGAGACAATACAACCTAAGACACTTAACGTACCCTGCAGGAATTTGACATTGCTTTCGTTTTCTATTGATTAGAGAGATGAGATGATGCATCCTGTTTTTCTCACCACATCTGTTTCTCTCTCGGCTGAGAATAGCTGCTTTAGTTTTGTGCAGGGTAAATTAAAGAGACAGCTGTGCGTTCAGAGCAGTCACGTGATGTTTTTGTGCCATTTTTTAAACGGAAAGTAGAAAAAGCAAAGCACGACGTAAGACATCCTCTTCATCACGGCACTGAAGATGAAACAAACTGAGATACCAGAGGAGGATAACTGAAGTGTTGTGTGGATGGAGTATATCATTACATCCCCAGATTCCTGGCGGTTGTGGGACATTATGGTGATAATGCTCAAACCTTGTGGCGGGCCTGCAGCATCGGCATGGGCGTTTCATTGTCAGATCGAAGGATGTGTCCGAGCTCCTCCACACTCATCTTGGAGAAGTACTTTGGATCGGTGATTGGTATACCTGCAGAGTGAGGACAAGAGAAACCTCTGGGTGGTCCAATCTTTAGACAGGAACTCGTGGGGGGGAAGCTTCTATGTTATGAAGTTACCGTGTGCTGCAAAAAACACACAACCCCACAGTAACCATTTCTCTCGCAAAAGACATAATTTGCTCTGATCTCATGCTGCTGTCGACCCTCCAGATCCCCCTCCCCTGCAACAAAGCAACCTGTGCTATTCTGGGAGAGTCTCTAGTAATTATAAAGGCCACAGCTACCACACATTGAGAGCCCTGTTCCATATGAGACATAATTGATTCATATCCGGAGTCATTCACGCTCATTATGACTGATGCACGGGCACACGCAGCGCTACAAGCGATTTCCAAGCAGTCCAGGTTCAAGTAAAGGGCGTGTGCACAACAAGTGGCTGCAGCAGCGCCAAACAACAGCAAGAGAGGGTAGATAATCGAAGAGACACATCAGAGGAGGTTTGAGTATACCTCTCTTTTTCTCCAGAGACAAAGGTTCTGTCAAAGAGGATAAATCAGCTTGTGAAAAAAGGTTAAGCTGTCGTGTTTCACTGTCAGAGAATGGTCCTGCCTTTTCTTCATCACTGTGACATCTCGATCACCCAGCATGTTTGTTAATTCACTGAGGAAGAGCTTTTTTCTTTTCTGTGAAATTTTCATGAAAAGTTGCTCCACAAATGTTAGAAGCAGCTACGATGCATCACCACAACTCCAATACTCTGCTCTGCCATGTGTGCCGAATAAACCAAAGTACCCCTAAAAAAATAATTATACACGTTATTCATAGACAGGTCATCTCATCGCTTGAGGGGGGGCAGCTCCTTATGGGCACTTGTACAAGTCCTGACGATTGATGTGATAGTGTTTCCTCAGTTCCTCTGTTTCTGTTTCTACCGATTGTTTCCCCCTAACCCTACAAATGTCTCAGGATGAAGCACAGGGGCCATTGTATGGAAGATGCCGACGCAGATGTCAACTTTGAAAGACAATAGTCTAGAGCTTTTGGCGTTAGAAACCGACAGTGGTGCTGTGACCATAAACACGTGATTCCAGCAGTGGAACATATACATCATGTCCTGCCTCCTGCACGATCTACCCAGCCGCCCTCCCTCGCCTTGATGATCTGGATATTTTCATGTTGTTGTGAACGCATCTGTCCCAGATAATCTCCTGCTGTGTTCCTATATGTAAAAGGCAAACTAATGTCAGAACCCAAGCTTCTGGAGTTTATGTCTAATAACAGATATTTTCAAAAGAGACGGGGGGGCTATGACTGTAATCAAAAGGGTTGAGGAACACTTCCCTGTGTCTGTTAAGGGGCTAACCTAAATTAACTTCTGCGATGGCCGCACCTTTATCAAGGAACAAGCTAAATTC
Organism: Pleuronectes platessa; assembly: GCF_947347685.1. Taxonomy (NCBI): domain Eukaryota; kingdom Metazoa; phylum Chordata; class Actinopteri; order Pleuronectiformes; family Pleuronectidae; genus Pleuronectes; species Pleuronectes platessa. The sequence continues at coordinate 20,140,221 of NC_070629.1, read as the reverse complement.
TTTGTGTTCTCACATCTTTCATTCAGTGGTTTGTTAAACCGGCTCTCACCTTCGTCCATGGCTCTGAGAATGGCAGCACAAAGTGTCATGTAGCCTGTGTACGTGGTCCCTTTATATGTCACCTCACACTGCTGAGTTTCTTCATCTGGCCAGAAGGAGAAGTTCATGGTGTCGACAACAAACACCCAGTTAAAGGCCTGAAGAGTTCAAACAAAAAAGGTTATTAAGTGAGAGACATGAAGACTGTTGTATAAAAAGACACAATAAATGCACTTTAAATGGTTTTAATGCAACAGCTCCTCTGCTTTGTGTTGATGATGCTCATTAATTATCAGTTGCCAATTTACAGTGTTTGCAATAAATTAATAGACGTTAATGTTGATTAATCTGCTTGTTTTTTAAAAGATCATAAATCAGTAAAAAATTGCACAATGTCGTAAAGCCACGTGAACTCTTCAGATCTCTTGATTTGTTACCTTTATATAAGATGTATAAATATACATATAGAAAACACAGAAAAGATCTACAGCGGGATGATACAGGCTAAGTGGGACAATGAATAGTTTTTTTTTTTCTTTCTTTCTTTTCCATATTTGCATTCATTCATGCATTCTCTGTCCTCCCTCTCCCTGCCTGAGCCTCGAGGTTTATCACCAACCGAAACCCACTCAACGCAACTTCAGTGAATAATTTCTTCTGACTCCTTTTCATTGACCAAACACGTACATGTAGTTTGTTTTTCACTAATTATGCATGAAGTGAAAACTTATCGAGCGCTCTGGGAGGCTCCACTTGTTGACAAACTCCCCTGGTCAGAAGACGGTGCCGGGGCCAGTGGATTCCCCTCTTTCCAGCCACTGGCAGTCAGAGCCTCACTGTGTCGGAGAGAGTAGAGCATCTCTGCCGCCTTCTGCACTCCCTCCGCCTCCACAAACACGTCCTGACTCCGCTCTGCCACGAACCGGCCAGACTCACGAGGAAGAAGAGGCGATTCCATGATGGATACTGTGTGAAGCAAAGGAATCAAGTACTGTATAAATCTGTTTGTACTTTTAATCCAACAAATGTCAGGGGGAAACCCTTTTAAAAACAAATGGGGGGAGTACTAGCAGCCAGAACTTTACCTGAGCCAATTACTTAAATGTATTTCATATTAGTGCATCACTAATAATTGTGATAAGAAATGAAATTCTTACATACTTTTAATGATATAGTTTTAAATAATAATAATAATAATAATATACCATTTAAATAGCACTATTCAAGCTTAAGCTCTTCGTGCTTCCGAAACAAAAGAGATTGACATTTAAAACAAAAACACATGATACCCTCCTTTTGGGACGTACACATTTTGAAACAGGACACATATATCGCTGGCACTTTGTATCACCCGTACATAAATGAAAATATGTGTAAGTAAAATATCGTTTTAAGTAAAATAAAGTAAAAGAATTGAATGGTTGAATTAAAGATAATAGTTCTGATTATTATAAAAGAATCTCATATGGGAAGAATATGTACTGTAGTGGTACAAATTATGTAAAATCTCATGAATACAAAATGATGAAAAAAAATACTATTCACATAGAAACAATGAATTAAACAACAAAATTAAATACAAGAATAGTGCCATCTCATATTAGACAGTTAGTGAGATAAACAAATCATCGCGGTCTCTCGGTATTTTTACGACACTATTCCGCACTTTGTGTGACTGAATGAAATCCACGTTCTCTCTCTTCATGTGATCAGTCACGTGGTTTACTCCTCATGTTCGGTTTTGGATGATCTATCTTTTCCTGAGAGGATCAGTGTTGTCTGCGGGTCATTGAGAAGGAGCCTGTTGGCATCACACGTTTCATTTTTTTACGAACGGAACGATCAAAGTGCACTAGCAGCAGAACATCGACCCCACAACACAAACCACTGCATCAACAGCTTCAACACTGGGAATCTACGAACCAGCTATTCAGTCTGTATCCTCCTGTACAGCGACCCTTTGTTGATTTGATCTTTATTTCATGATATGGTATAACTTACCAAAGAGCAGATAAAGTCTCCTGCTGCTTCACGCTTCCAACTACCTGGGTTCCAGCTGTCGACCAATCAGAGCTTCCGCTTTGCAAGCGTCACAGGGTTACTGACCAATCAGAGGAAGCCAAGGGAGGAAACCAGAGGAACGATTTCCGTTTTGAATACGCAAAAATAAACAACTGTTTATTCATTCTATATAATAATGTTAAAGGTCTTCTAAACCAAAATTACTTGGTACCAGATGTTTCGTAGTCGTTAAATAGATCGTGTAAATATACTTTCTACAGGGAAACACTAAAAGTTGCATTATTCCTAACCAGTAATGCAGAACTGGAATTCTTCATCAGTTATTCTCCAAATACAAAATTGTATCGTTTTAAACCTCTAAATTAAAAATGTCATAGTGTCAGCTTCTAGAATATGTCTATATCCTGGTTTCTCAGTTTTATTTAATGCTAAACTCAATAAGTGACCGAGCCCCCTTACCCCGGGAATAGTGAGGGTAACTTTTCACCATCTTTAAACATCATTAGTTGTCAGCTCCATTGTTTGATGATTCCAGCTTCTTCTGTGAAGATTTCTTACTTATTTCTGTGTCTTTATAATTATTCTAATATCTTAGGCTTTTGGACAAATGCAATTCACAGCTATCGCCTTGGGCTCTTGAGATCTGTGGACTACTTTAGACAAAACTATGGTTCATTTAATGTAGCACAGAGAGGAATTTCTGTTACTTTGAATAGGTATGAGTGTAAGTTGCCCAGATCATAGGTGAAACATTCTTTCAACATTTTATAAATGATCAGAGTTCTTATGTTCTGAAAAGGCTACAAATATTTCCAGGAAGCCGTTCTCAGTTCATAATGTTATTAATAAATGGCAGCCAACAGGATTCGACCTTCAGGATGATTAAGCAGATCAGACTGTTCAAATATGACCTTCATAGAAGAGTCATTAGAAAAATACCTCAACTGCGTCCTCACCACAAAACTGCAGCAGGGATCAAACAACCCAGATGTATTCCGGTAAAAGGAAGTTGAAATAAAAATTTTGGCTGCAATTAAAACAGATATGCAAAGAACACTCGCAACTTTTCCGCACAAGGCTTGTGTTTTAGACAGCTGCACAGGGAACATAGAAATAATTCAATTAAATACCAACAATGTCTGGCCAGCAACATAGTAAATAGGTGAACATCCCTCCAACAAGAATTGAAAAGCTGGACTGGCTTAAAAAAAATGTAGTCTGTGACTCTTGCTGAATGGCTCGTTACCAAGTACTGACCACAGTGTGCCAATAATGTTTCCATATTTGTGATTTGAGTAAAAAAAAATATATATATGGAAAAGAATCCAAATTTAAACTACTAAATAAATAGATCTCTTAACTATTACGCATTCAACTTGCTGCCTAGATATTTCCATTCCAAGAAATCTACCACTTATTTAAAATGATGTACAAAACTGTCACAAAAACTTCTATCTACAATACAAGCAGTTCAAAGAATTTATTCACATAGAAGGATTTAGGGGAAAATCTTAGACTTGTTCAGTAAAAAGTGGCATCTTTATTCATTTTACAATTTGAGAGAGTGAAGTCTACAGCATGGAGCGCAAACAAGTATAGAGAGGAAACTGCAGGGACAAAGTATTAAAGTTCAATATCATTTGTCAAATCAATAATCTCTAGCTACACGTTTCCATTTGTGGAGGATAGTTCATTTTTATTTCACTACACAACTACCAAGAATATCCTTTAAAATGATCCACTGTCCAGGACCTGGTGTGTACAGGAGTCCCAACTTAAACATCCCAAAAAAAAAAAAAAAAAAAAAAGTCTTAAGGGTAAAATTTACACATCTCTTAAAAAAAAAAGAAAAGAAAACTCAATATGAAAGGAAATGTAGTTTACATTCTGCAAGTTGCACAGAGTGGTAATATGGTACAACTGTGTGTAAAGGGACCGATGTAAAAAAACAAACAGAAAACACACCAACCCATACATGCCAAGAAGCACGTGCACACACACAAGACAGATTTTTTAACTGAACACACAAACGCGTCATAAAAACAAAACCATCCCAAAAAAGAGGTTGTTTATTTTCTGAGAGACTGAAGAATAGTTTGAAAGATGCAAGAGTGTTAGAAACAAAAGCAAGAGAATCCGATAAGCTATTGGACTACACTCTTAAAAATGCAGAACATCTACATTTTATTATATGCACAGGAATGTTGGACATCAAAAAAAAGAAAGAAATACAAAAATAAAAATAAAATGATCCAGAATACTAGTCTGAAGGGGGCAGAAAGGTTGGGGTGTGTCTGAGTCTTCTTCAATCTGAGTCTCCTGGGTTTACAGCAAATGACCAGAGTACTGCTTCACACTGAAATAAAAATTTAAAATGGAAAAATAAATGAAAATTCGCAGCAGACAACTGCAATTGACAAGTCAATGACAGAGTAAATATATAGCTAAGCAACTGTGGGAGGAGGAAGTCTAAAGAGGAAAAAGACGAGGAGGCAGAGCAGGAAGACCGACAGACAAATAGAAAGATGAAGAAAAGCAACATGTGACATCAGCGGGGGAGGTGGAGAGGAGGAGGGGGGGTGGGGTGGTTAGCCCTTGTGTCCAAGCGGGAGCCGCAGACTGAGGGGGGAGGAGGGGGAGGAGCGGAAGGAAGGAAGAGGGAAGCAGGGCTGGTTACCATGGCAACACTACACTACTCATGAGACAGCGGCGGCAGGTCTACAGATGCATTAGCATTCGGGCTAAGACCAGATAGCATCAACGAGGAAGTATTGTGCATTATACGTGCCTACTGGTTGCCAAGGAGACAGAAGAGGAGAAGCCTGTGCTATTTGGCAGACTGTGATTTGTTGTCAGTTGATCTAACTAAAAACAACAAAATCACTAGTCTTCCACACAGCAGCAGCCAGGGGAAGAGTCAGTCCACTCCCTGCTTCACAGTGAAATGGCTTAGATGGAAAACAGACACTGCAGTTTTACATTTTTTCCCCCTATCAATCATATTCAGTGGACAAAGGTGACAGTCAATGAAACATGTCAATCACAGTCCCTTTTTAAATTTTTTATCTTACGCAGTGGGCACAAACTAAATTTGCCTCCTCCGTCAGAGCCATTTCATGTAAGAGGAAGGTTTGAACGAGTTTCAGGTTGCATGGGGAAGAAAGGAAGGGGTTAGTTAAGAAGAGACAGCAGGCAACAGAAATGCATAACCCAACCAATGGTGGGTTATGCACTAGTATCAGGATGCAATATCAGAAGATCAGTCATGCATTTACAATCTTAATTAAATCTACCATCTATGCATGTGTGGTTCAGTCGAGTGGAAGAGAAAAATAAGGCAAGAATCTTTTTATGATACTAAGAAGGTTGGAGGCTAAGAAGACTAACCTGATGAGCTAAAAAGGTTCAACTACAACAAGGTGGCTGAATCAAGATTTTCTAAAATCCAATATCAATGCCATTGTAATTCAGTTAGTCCCGGCCAGGACTTGCCTGTTCTGTAGAAGGTACTGGGCATTCTGGATCTGATCCTGGGTGCCAACGATGGTGATGATGCGGTCCTCTGAACCTTCCAGAGGTTCGTCAATCTTGATGGAGGCTCCAGACTCGTGGCGGATCTGTTTGATCCGCTGGCCTCCCTTACCAATGATGGAGCCGGCCAGCTGTTGTTGGAGGAGAGAATAGGGAGCTTGTTGTTGGATTTTGCCGTTTAAAAAAAATTATATTTATTATAGCCATTTATGATCACATCCATCTAATGCCTTTTCAGTCAATTCTGTTCTACCTCGCACGATTTGACAGCATCAGTGGTAAAAAGCATTGTAATTCTAAAAACACAGCTGAACAACTGCACACAAAGAAGCTTCACGAGCCCAAGTGAAGTCTACAGGTAAGTTAAAATGTGTCCTGCTGACTTCATATGGCTGCAATGATTTAATGACCTGAAGGAGAAGCTTTTCATACAGTGTAAAGCAGCTGTGGAGAGATTGTCAAGTCAATCAATCATAGCACTTTATCAATCAATGTTATTGCTTTAACCAGACTTTAACTCTATTTTTATGTTGCAAGTTATTAATAACTTGAACATTGTGATCATAGTCTTTTCTCCCAGTCTCTTATACAGCAGAAGCTGCAGGTTCACTTATGCCCCGGCTGTCAATCTACATCACTGAGAATATGAAGAGCTACAACACATTTGTCTCCAGACTATAATTTATGATCCATTAGACCAGGTTACAAAGACAGTATAGACATATGAAGGGTGCTATAATGTTTAAGTTCACTGATGAGATCTAAATGATGCATAATATGTGTGCATGCATGTGGGGGTGTTTGTGTGAGAGGTAGGAGAGAGCTTGTGTTTTGTAGGTCTGGTTGGTTCAGGTGGTTAATTAACACATTTTTTTAAGAGCCAGGTTGTGCAGATTGACTCACATAAAAAGTCGGGTGGGTAATAAAACCTCTTGACCCGCACAACACTTTGTTGTTGTAAAACAAATAGGAAAGCAGAGTAACTAATAAAAAGCTTCGGACCATTTCCACAGTTTTGTGAGGATAAGGAGGATCTGACCTCTTAGCACTGCTAAGTGGCAATACTCTTTCAAAGCAGCTTAATCTTATTTACATATTAATTCATGTTTATCTGAGAAGCAACTCTCAAACAGCCACCTAAAATCCACTTACGCAGCATTCATGTACTAAAATTAAAACTGAAAATTAAAGCGTGCCATTTGCTGATGCCTGATTCGATGACATGTGATTGTTGATATCAATAACCTATAAAGGTTGTTGCTAACAGTGGTTTGGGTGTAGAAGTCAAATAACCCATTCACACACTAAAGGCACAGCAATCAATTACAGGTTCAATGTCTTGGGCCGTTTGACACGCAGGAATCAAACCACCAACCTATGTAAAATGGATGACCCACTCTACATCCTGAGCCACAGGCACCACGTGTGACAAAGTGTCATTCATATAAGGCTGGTGAAGAAGTTCACATGATATCATTTATGGCGATATTGAACTGAACGAAGTCTGCCGGAATCCAGTTTATATAATGAGGGTGTAGTGACAGAAGAACGTCTTTCTTAAGTGTTATGTTGCTACTCACATCCTTAGGGATCGTCACTTGTGTGGTGATGACGGAACCACCCATGTCACTATAGGAGCCACGTCCACCTGATGGACGGGGAGACATGTAGACCAACACATAAGAAGGGGAGAAGAGGGGGCCAGCAGCATAAAGACCAGAAGTAGAGCACCAAAAATCAATACTTGGCTTTACACATTAGTACACGTGGCTGAACAAGTTCTTTTAATCACACTTGTCAACTTAAGTGTATAGACTCACCTGACTGATAGCTATCCCAGGAAGAAGTGTTGTCTAATGTACAAGAAAGAAAGAACAGTGACAAATTATTTCTATAACATAAACATAAAAACCACATAAGAAGCCATCTTAATGTGACTTTAATGTTGAAAGCACCTATATTTTTAGTCATACGAGCTTCAACATTTGTTTTAAGAGAGATATTTTAAGTAAATGTCATTCAACTAGTTTCATTAAAACACAATGTTGTAGCAGAAAACCTTCATGTTAGAATCAATGTCCCATGAACCAGTTGGTCACAAAACATCACCAAATCAGTAATCACACCCACATGACATTAAAACCAAGAGGCTGAGGACTTACCGTATCCTCCTCCACTCTGTAAAAAACAGAAACACAGACAGGTTAGTCACAGTATGGACCATTCTTTTCAGCATTCTACAGATCCCAGGTGAATGACAGAGGGTTGCACGAATAAACGTATGGATGATGCAGCAGCCTCTTCCATGGAGTAGACTCAACTAAAAGCCACCCAGTTTTCATCCTTAAAGCAGACTCCTCCTCCTTATCCTTCCTTCCCTCCATCCCCCCTTCCTGTCTCTCCTTGCATCTCCATCAGCCCCCATTTTCACCTGCTATTCAGCTGCTGCTGTCGCCAGGGCAACAGGCAATTCAAAAAGCTGTTGCTGAGCAACAGCAGGCAGTATCCTGCCAGCTCTCAGAGAGAGAGAGAGAGAGACCTTCCAATCTGTCAACAAAGCGTTATTATTGCCTAGCAACCAACCAAGGCCGACCCCACTCCCCCCCAACATCCTCCCTCTCTTTACAGGAAACACAGGCTGGCCGTGAAAAGTACACAGTAAGAGGGCAATTACAGCTGATTATTATGGGGTTTCTTCAGCTGTGGTGATTATGGTTATTTGGTGGGACAGCTCACACCACGTCAAAACTAACATGGCTGCATGGCCAGGTCTCAGATGAGTGTGTGCACATGATGTGCACATGATGTGCACATGAATGACAAGCTACGTTTGTACTGTAAATAATTCACCATTTCATGACAACACAATAGACTATCACAGTATATTGTCTAGTGCAATGACCAACCACAACGCTAGACTGCAGACGCTTGCAGCCAATGAGATGCTAGTACCAGCGCTTGATGCATTTAGGAAAGGGTCACTAACCATGCTATCGCTATAGCGATCCGGTCTGCTTCTTCGGTCACTGGTGACGAAAGAGTGCCACACAGCCAGGGAGATGGTTTGGGGGAAAGAGGATAAAAGAGGAAACGAGAGGGAGATGGGGAGGAGAGATATAGAACATTCTTAGAAAAAAAATGCTTGACAATACTCCAAAGAAAATGTCTGGTCTAGGTCAAACTGCACACACATGCTGAGCAAGATTACAGTATAAACACATTTCCTCTCAGCCATCTTCCCACACAGTAACAGGAACAGCTCTGACAGTGTTATGGTGAGAGGAGTGACAGGTGGTGGTGATGATCAGAGCCAAGAGCTGCTGCTTTTTTTCTCCTCAAAACTCAAATAGAGGAGTTAGCTCGAGAAATGGATTGGGTTTTACTTGGTTCTCTTAATATATCGAACATACATGCATGTTTGATAATGTCATATCACTCAATGTTAACCATGGTTCATTACATATACTTTTCAAGAATAAAATATTTGATTGGCTTAGAGGTTTTCTTCAGACAATATCAGCCATATGTCTATCAGTTTGATTTCCATTATGCACACAGCTGACAGCTGAGACATGGCATCTTTCAGCTTTTGAGGTGCAGACATTCATAATGTAGTATAATCTGAACAGGAAAACATTTGTTAGGTTAACAAATTGTCTAATTCACCACTTCTTCTGAAAGCATGCCGTTTTGCAGTAAATTTTACTTATCAGCACATGACCCTCATACACACCACCACAAATTAATTCTCTCAACCTGGAAAAAACTGGGAGTGTATCGGAGATAGGTAGTTTAGGAACAGAAGACAGAGGAGGTCATACAATATTACTGCAGTTCCCTTTAAGTGGAGTGCTAACAGGTAGGTTGGGGAGCAGGGTAAGGGACATATGCAGGCTAGGGCATTTACAGGCAAACAGGCTAGAGAGAAATGGTTGCTTGCAAGGCAGCAATTAGTATCGAGGGTTAAGGTCTATGACAGGACAACAACGATTTGGAAAGAGTAATTTTCTCATGAGCTATGAGGAAAAAGTGGATAATCAGGCACATTCGAAAACTGCTACGATAAAGACGTAAGGAAAGGAAACAGAGGATGTGTAGGGATACCTCAACAAATACAAATTAATGTTTATCAATCATGGTTAGATTCTTGTCACATTTGTTTATGGAGGATATGCTGAGCTCTAGTAAATGATTTACTTCTCACAAAGACCAAAGGGTAAAAATGTTTCTCTACAGGAAGCCCCAATCGACGGAAATAATGAAGAAAACTTTGATTCACTAAATCAGAGGCTATATATTGTGACAAGTTCAGGTACTATTAAAAAAAATTACAGAATATTTGAATGTCAAAGTATCCCTGTTAAAAGATTAGTTAGGAGGTTTAGGCAGAGGATTGGGGACAGAAACTTACGTTGACCTGTCATCTGAGCCACGGTACGAGTCATAGTAACGATCATCTCTGTGGGCAAGATGGCGAAAAAAAGACACACAAACACACCAAGACATACAGAGATGAGCACATACAATAAGTGGAATGATGAAGATGAATACAAAAATTTATAGGAGGTGTGACCCTGGATCGCATGCAGAACACTGGGCTGAGAGTCCTATAATTTATAAATGAAAAAATGGCTCGCAAATCTTTGAACAGAATTCCTGCAAATTGAAAATTAGCAGCTGAACGTGATATCCAAAAGAGAAACTCTTAACAGTGCCAATGTTTGAAATATCAAACACTTAAGTTTGCAGGACTCAACTTCAAACTTATAAGGATCATGCGGTCATTTTAACTGTTTGTAAAGCAACTTACCTATATTACTCATTAACAGTATGACGGGTGTAATTTTAGGAAAAGGTTGTAACGTAAATACAAAAGCTATATTGAGTGGCTACACCTTATCAAACGACTTGTTCGGGTATGAAAGAACTAGAAAAGCAGGAGAGGAATAGAAAAAGAGGGCAACACGCTGAATTTAGTTTATTTCCATCTCTTACCCTCCTCTGTGCGGGTGTCCCATGGGCATGCTGCGTGCACGGCTGCTCCCCCTGCTGACTCTACTGGGGTGAGGTGGAGGAGGAGGACCTCGACGGGGGCTCATCTCATCGTATTCCCGGCGGGAAGGAGGCGGGGGTCCGCGTGCCCCTCTGCTAGACGGCATTCGGTCAAATCCACGGTCTCCTGCACTAGACCTGCCCCCACGCATGGGAAACCCTCCCATAAGCCGGCGACCGCCACCCCTCTCTTCAAACATCATGGTGAATCCACCATATTCATAGGTTTCGTCGTAAAAGTTGGGGTCATATGGCTGTGCACGGCCCTTTATGGGAGCCTAGGGAAGGAGGACAGAGGGGAATATATTGACAATTTGAAATCCATGGCCCACACTGTAAGAACAGTGGGCAGAGAATAAATGTAAATCTACTACCAACAATATGTGGAGAAAATCAAACTCGCCGAAGAGGCATAAAATATTCGGATGCATCATTGTTTTGCCATTTCCACGCTTGCACTAAACTAGATTAAAAATGAATTAAATTAACTGACTCAATACATTCATTCTCCCTTCTGTCTTCAATGTCTAAAGAGAAAAAGCCTTTGAGCGCTTTGCAAGATTCTTACATCTGCGATGAGCTCCAGCATCGTCTTGATACACTCCACCACCCTCTCCGTTTTACCACCAACCAGCACCACCCGGTCGGTCGACTGAGGACAACACTCCTGGAACAGCTTGATGCTGGTTTTGGTGTTCTGGAAAAGCAAAGAAACTGGTTCAGATAATCAGGCCCAGAAAGGGACAATGCTTTGATATATATAAAAAACAGTAGTTGATTCTACTTAGAATTTTTTGTATGATAATTAACCTAGTACATTTCACACATCATTTTAATGGTATGTCCACATCTTTGGTCAATATCTAAGCTTAAAAGACAGAGGATTGATCCAGGAGAAAATTGATTAACACACTAAATATAAAAACTGTCATTAATTTGGCAGCATACAAGGCTGTCAGAGAATGTATGTTGTACATTACTTGCATCTTAATCCATAAACTTCTTTTCCACTAATGTCACTGTAAAAGAAAACAATACATTCTCTTGAATTCACATACCTCCCGCAGCTCCTTGATCTTGGCTCCCTTCACCCCAATGATCGAGCCAGCCAGACTTTGGTGAATCAGCAGACGTAGCTCACAGTCAAAATCCATTCCATTGTACTGCTGGTACTGACAGGGACATTTGGCTAGTTAATAATATGATTCAATTTATGTAGCTTTCAGAAATAATGCTAGGTTTTGCTTCAAAACCGAGTGGAGACAAGTAATTAAACAATAACAAAAATACAGCACACAATAAATCTATTTTGGGTGCTGAAACTGACATTTACAAACAATTTGGTGACAATTGTAAACATTGACATGAAGAGAAAATCAATAAGTTCGGTGCGCACCTCCTCCAGCGTTGGGATAATTTTGAGCATGATTTCTCCAACTGTCTCGATGTCGGCACTGATGCTCAGGATGCTTCATATTTCAGCCATCAGTGACAAGCACAGCCACAAAGAGGGATGGGTTCAGGGTGCCAACAGGGCATCCAGGGGAGGGGAGGAAACAACACTTTAGAACAGAGAATTTATGATGTCCCCCTCTTTTGCCATTGAAAGGCTGTCAAACCCCAATTAACAACTCTCTCCCGAGACTAACACAGCTAAATAAACTGTTGATGTCCATTTTTGATATTTACATGCTAGGTAATTCAACACTGTCATTGGAAAGAGGCAGGTACTTAAACAACACAAGAAAGAAAAGTCTTGTCCAGAGAAAGGAAGAAAGAAGACAAAATTAAAAAGGGACCCAAAGAAAAGTGACTGCATTTGGTGACCACTGAAGGGGCAAGACGGGGGAGGTGAAGTCTGAGGGAGATCTGGCAGCAATAAGCACCAATAGTGCCAAAGAGAACTCTACAGTCCTAAAGCAGTATGGCGGATGCACACCACAAAGAGCGACTACCAAAAAAGGAGCTAAACAATGCGCTCAACACAAATTGATCTCATCAGGGAAGATGGAGAGGGAATTAAACTTTCCTGTTTCATATCATTCGCTAAAGGCCCGGTGTTAAAACATTTTTGGGTTTACATTGATGCTTAATTTAGCCAAGAAATTGTAAGTATTTTGTGGTCTGCATCCACCTAGTGAGCTTATAAAATATAATGAATTACTAATCAAGAGAACTTAAGCACAGTTTGTTCAAGGAAGCAGAATGGTAGACAGCTGAGGAAGAGTGGCAGATTACACCATGGAAAATGAAGTTGGCCACCGGTGGAGTTGATGTTTTTAAAAAGGGATCGGAAAAGCGACAAACATTAAAACCAAATAATACATGAGTGAGTGGGACAGAGGGAGGTAATCTGTACTTTCAATAGCTCCAGCAGTCGATAAACGAGTTCAGATGAAGAAGGAGACAGGAAAGGAAACAAACACTACACTCTTAGCTTGTCTTTTTGCATTTCAGAATGGAACGAGAGTCTGAGTCTATGAATGAGGACAACACAAGGAAAGGATGGGATGGTTTGAGAAGCAGGTGAGCTTATGAAATGGACGAGAACACAAACACCAGTTTATCCACTCTGAGGGGGGAGGGAGGTGAAAACGCAAAAGATAAAGAGGATAGATAATCAACAATGAAAATTAAATAAGGACATTGCACAGATTATTTCAAAGATTTACAAAGACAGCGGCAGATTGTGGAATAAACCATCCTGCGTTTCAATATTGACGTTGTTTTAAAAACTGAATATAAAAAGGATGTTGACATTACTTTAACAGGCTCAACAGGCAGATTTGGACATGAACGTATTTAGGCATTTTGACTTAGGCTAATATACTGTGAGGACAGGTAGGTTATAATACAGTGACTTGACAGAGGCAGGATGACTATTATTCATTTCTTCTTGTTTGTTTGACCTGTAGTCAGGCAGTGAGAGGGAGGAGCTTAGGGACATACCGCTCAGGCCCACTGCTGTCTGGGACTGACACACTGGCATTGTACTGGGCGTGGAATGGGCAGGGGCCAGGGCCATTCGAGCACAGATGTCAATCAAGTAAGGCGCCCATTTAGGGACAGGGCACGATTATGGGCCAACCAGGGTGTCAGGTGGGCGGGCGGGCGCAGGAGGGGCCATCCAGAACATGGGCAACAGAGGAGGAAGTGGGCAAAAAGTCAACAGTAAAATAATAAACAAGGGAGAGGGAAGAGGAATACATTTTAATATACAGGCTCTACACTGTTCAAATGTGAATTTTAATTTGTTTCTCTCAGAGATTTGTTTGTCAAAGAGAGAAAAGGACAAAATGTGACATTTGAAAATTGGCAATGGCATATTAAAAGCATAAAGACTTCAAAGTTGGGGAATAGACCAGAGACAGTGAGAGAGAGGGGTAGAACAAAATGTTGAGGGCTACAAAAAGAGGCAATGGTACTAAATGAATTAAGAACTGGGTACCTTTCTTAAACACTTCTAAAAAAGAAATATTAGCTGGCCCTGCAGTTCACCTCAAACACTCCACTGTGCCCATAGATTTCAATTAACAAGAGCATCAGTGTTGCCACAACAGGACTGCTATAATAAATTATCATTATAGGAGGAACAAATGGACATTAAATTGAACTTAAGTGCCTAGGTCCAGTTTACCTGAGGCAATCACATGATGTTCATGTGATAAGAAAATCATAAAACCAACACAAATGGTTTGTCAGAAGGCTAATATCATCACAGGCATCGGCTAACCACATCCCCTGTTTTCATCTCAGGGTAAATGTTTGTTAAAAAATAAACTCTTGTTCTATTATGAAGGCTGGGCAGGGTTGAGAGGTTGAACACCTTTGCAGGGTAAAAACAAGTAAACACAAAATAAAAGGTTTTATTCAAATATATGTACTCACGTCTGTACGCAGGGCTTTGATGTTTTTGCCACCCTTTCCGATTACAGCTCCAGCATTCTGAAAAATACAGAGCATACTTACAAAAACTGAACATTAAAACAATTCACAGACCAGGTGTTTTATGACCAATGTCAGGGAAAGCACAATGACTATATATATGAAGCCCGACTAAGGGATGATTATTTTGGTTTCAAAAAGAGATGTGATCGGGAAAACAATTAGAAAACCTTCAGAAAATAAATAAACATGAGGGGGCACAAAGAAAAATAGTCTTAAGCAATGTTTAGACGACGGAGATAAAAATACAAAGAATTGGACAGGGAGTCAAACATGAATCATTAAATGAAAGGGAGCTGATTTACTTTGCTCTGCAGGAGGATGCGCAGCTCAACCATCTCCTCCGAGTTCCTAGAGCGCTTGAATGATTTCTGATCATCTGCATCCTCAGCAGGGCGCTTACCTGGTAGAAGGAGATAAAAGACAGTGACAACCCTGCATACACAGCCTTCCACAAGATACATTTTATCAGAGAGCAGTGAACCATAGCCTCTCAGATTTTAATATTATTAGACTGTTGTCTTGTTAAAAGTGAAATCTACACAGATCACAGCATGCAAAACTAGGTAGGACAGTGAGTATATACACTGCTTCTTTTCCTATGTTTTCCTAATATTTTAACTGTAAGTCATAATTAACTTGCTCTAGTTTCAGAAATCTGAGCTAAAAAAATGATCATTTGATAGAGAAAAATGGTAAGACACACGTGTAAAAGGTTTGTATACAGACGCAAAAACACACAGAGGATTTATACCGTTGGTCTCTGTGTTGCCAAATGACGAATCGTCGAGCTGGTCATTTTCTGAGTCCATGGTCTTCTCACTGTGGGAGAGATGGGGTGGGCACCTCGGTCTGGGGAACAGGCGGCAGCAGGAAGAGAGATGCAGAAAAGTGGCCCCTGTGAGCTCTGGTAGTCTGTCAACATCGTAAGAAGAGGAGAGGGAGAAATTAGACAAGAAAGTCTGTGTGTGCTGGAGATCCGGTTAGTCAAGAACTCGAGTTGAAATGAAGAAAAACTGGCTGAACAACTGCACTCCTCGATATTTATTGCGGGGACAAGGGCGTGTTGATAGGCGGAACTAAACAAGGGAGGACCAAACAGCTGCTGCGACCTGCCAAGGAGGGAGAGGCATCTAAAACACGGAGATCTCATACGTTATCTTGATGGCGAAGCTCGACACGCATCGATTCTGATTGTTTAGGTTTTGGAAGAACACAATCGATTTCTACGTTTTGAATATGGCTGATTCAAAACGTAACGGAACAGTAGCTGTCTACCCAAATAAACAATTGTCTTGATATCATTATTAGATATGATAAAGCGACATTGACGGGGTCGATTGGTATATTAAGTTTATTATAAGAGCAACTGCAGCCACCCTTTCGTCAAGCGACGAGTCCTCAACGAAACACACTGACGTTAGATAAACTAATACTAAACGGCTGCTGCCATTTTATCTGGGGGGGGGGGGGGTATTTAAACTTGTTGATTTCAAATCACTGTACCGTCAAACAACTGATATACCAGTTGTACTTATGCCCTTTACGAACGTTAGCTAGCTCCACTTGTGGCTAACAGCGCTGAAGTCTTTCACTGTGGCTAGTGCTAGCTACCCGGCCAGCTAACTAGCCTGGAGGGAAATGCGTTAGCTCCGAGCGTCATCGAATGGATTTATAACAACAATTCCATTAATTGCAGATCTTATATTGAGTGAGGCAGGTATGTTTTTACGTACATCACAAGAAATTGTGGTGCGTCCCTAATCTAAAGCAAGCGGGTTGATGAAAACCTTACCGATCGATTTGTAAGATAACTAGCTTTAGTCAGTTAAGCTAGCAGTTAGCTAATTTCGCCATGTTGCTATAATTCCAGTTGAGCACAAGCGGGGCTAGCCAGGCAAGCTAATTAGCCACCGGCGCAGCGGACACATAATAGATCAAAGTGACTCCTACAGACTTGATTATTTCACAGTATCAGTTCACCTCTGCTGTATTAAACTCTGTGGCGCAGACAAAAAGGGCGAAACATCGACAAGAACACAAACCTGCGGCGCTAGACCTCGCTCGTTCCCTTCCTTCTCTACCGAACCGGGAAGTGGTCTGGCCGATCTTAAGCGCGCTGATTGGTTGAGGAGACAGCAAATCAAGCACGGAGAGTCACGATTGGCTGGAGCATATGTCAATCTTATGGGCGGAGGCGTTTTCATTCCTCTTTTCCGGTTATAGTTAGTTCGCGTAAATTACCGTGGATATTCAAGTTGTTCTTGTTTACAGGGTTTCGTCTACAAGACCATTGTTCATGTGGGTTTCTGAAAGCTTGTAGACGTTTCACAGTTTGATGCCAAGGAGCTGTAATAGGTTGATAAAGCTTAGGTGGTCGCAAACGGACATAATGCTAAGCTGCTGTTGCATGAGCATAAAGCTAAGTTAGGTCCGTCAACTTTGGCGCCTGGGCAGCTTCCCACAACACTGGATGCCTCCATGGTCGTCAGGTAACCTTCACCGCAACTTCAGTGTTCATTATCCTGCTGAATGCTATCAATCCAAACGAGTACACTTTACTGGTATCACATGTACGTGTTCTGCAAGGTATTCAAAGAATCCCATTCACAATATATCTGTAAGAACATGAGCAGTGGATAAGATCAAAACAGAAAATAAACAAATGGACACTAAGTTGGTGTCGCTATAATACGTTTTTACAGATTTATGTGTCCCCTACTTGTCTTTCCTTTGACAGGAGCATCAGGCAGCTAGAACCGCACAAATCTTTTCTTTTTTATTAAAAAAAAACTTTTTATCTTCAATACATTATTGGTGAAAGGTTTTTTCTCCCTCAGAGAGAAATGATTTCTGCCTTGGTGTCAAACTTTTAAAATTTTGGAAAAATTCCTCACTAATATTTTTTATATTTTTCTACCCTTTTGTGAAGATGTTTTCGCTATCCCTGCCTACAGTCATAACTCAGTCTCTCCTTCTCTTCTCCACAGTATCCAGACGTGACCCTCTGCAGTGACACAGGGCTTAGCCATGCTGATATGACGACAACAAAATTATAGAATTTAATTCTCCTGTGGACTCTATCAAGCTGTCAAGTGGTTTCAGAGATTGAGAGAGAAGATGAACCCTTAACATAGAAACCCCACCTAAATCCTCCAGAGATTAGAACGTTGCTGTGCATTGAATACAATTATCTTTTAGACACTTCAATATACTGAACAGTGTTCCAAGTTTACATTGAAGTTACAAATGGGCACAAGGACTAAAACATTTATCAGTTATTTTATTATTCCAAGTGAAGACATAAATGCAATTTATCAAAATTAACCAAAGTCAGTAATCAACTTTTTGGCTACATCTTCAAAATAACTACTGACAAGTACAGTTCCCTAGAAATAGCAAGAAAGTGCCCTAAGGCGAATCCATACAGAGAAAGAAGATGGCCCCTGAGATCCAGACCATGGTACGTACAACCCAAGCCTGGCTGAAGGCCTCCCGGCAGGTCCAGGTGCCCTTTGCGTGGCTGGAGGCCTGCGTGGAGTGGCTACAGGAAGAGGCCGGAGGCGCTGGACGTTTGTCACAGCAGCAAATTAACCAACAGGTACCCAGGATTTCTGATTATTTGACTGTGCATTCTTACATGTAAAAGTATCCCACTCCTGACAATACATGTCAACTCAAAAGTTCAGTCACCAGGTGTGTCTGTAGCTTTCCTTCTCATGGTCGTCCTCAGGAGGTTGCGTTTGCTCAGTTGTCATGGAGATAACTTGGTTATTATGATGTGACTTAAGTCTAAACCGTGGGCCACAAGTGCCTCTATATGGAGGGATAATGATTACATCCTTCGTAGTTCAAAAAATGGTTTCATGCGTTTGAGGCATGTGATGAGCCATCAACTGACCACTGGTTGATGACCTTTGACCCCTCATCAATCGATGCTCTGACTGATATTGGTTCACAGGCAGCTGATGATTGTTTCCGCTGCTTATCCAGTCTCTTGTCTAAGGTTCTTGCCTTTTCACCTGAAGTAGCAGAAATTGTATACATTTGCCAATTTGGTACTTTTCTTTTAAATCATTCAAACACCAATATCTTTGCGAATGTCACCGCGGGCTTTCAGGACAAGTCATTTTTTAAATGTTTAATATTTCATAACTAAGCAAATAATGATAAAAATAATCCACAGATTAATTGAAAATAAAAGAACTGCTCCAAACATCAGCTGCACGGCTGCATTTTTGTGAGAGGTATACCTTGAAGTGCCTTGAGGGTGTACCACTCTAAGGAGTAACCTAGACAGATACAAAAGATGATTTGTGTGTCTTTCTTTCTTGTATGGAAATCAATGCTCATGCTTATTACTACTCAGCATGATTTAAATAGGAGTTTTATTAATGCTCCCAACAGGCTAAGCAAACCCGAAGGTCGTTGTTCAAACTGTGGCGCCCAGTCTTTAAATACTGTCGAGCTCTACAGTACAAATTTGCATCTCACAGAAAGAATAACTCAGTGTAACCTTGGAGCAGATGAGCAACAAAAGCCTGAGAGACCACGCACATATCTACTACTATCAGCCGAAAATAAGAAGATCATGCCACAGTGGGCTAAAGTGGGCAATCAAAGGAGTGAAAGATCACCTCCTGGTCCGACAGATTCTGGTTTCTGTTGCAACACGCTGATAGCAGGGCGCATTTTTTTTCGTGTAAACAGCATGAATCCATCTTGCCTTGTGTCAGCTGTACCAGCTGGTGGTGGCGTCATGTGGGTTGCGTTTTCAGGCATTGACGCATCATTTGCACGCCACAGTGTACCTAAATATTGTAGATGAACAGCTGTGTCCCTCCATGGTCAGAGTCTTCATATTATTTCAAAGTAGAAACTAGAGGAGAGCAGGATAAAGCTCTCATTTCTCAAGGCCCGTGTTATCTCCTGATGGTTCCAGGAAAATGACAGTGACATCAGTTCATTCAATTTACCTCACACTTTGGATGATGTACATTTTCATATCACAATTAAAAGACCACAATCTGTAGGGACTTATTCCACTACTGAGTTTCTACGCCTCAAAGTCCCAGTTACAATTCTCTTTGGTGATTTATTTCATTAAAGAATGGAAACTTTTCTGATGGCAAATACACATCTATCTGACCCACAACTGTGGCTGGAGGTGATCTATTGAGGAAAGTTATTTTGACTGAATCAGACTTTGATCCATGTCATTCAAGAATTGAATAGTGAATACACACTCAAGGAACTATAAAGGATAGAAATATGTACAATTTAAACAAAATGTGAATATTAAAGCACATATATGACATTAAAATTGCATGAATAAAATGTTGATTATTGCAAAGTTAAATTGGTTCAAAACGTGGTTGAGATATTCTCGGTGCATGTGCTCTACTCGGGGCTTCGCTGATTGTTCAGTCTAACGGCAGCAGGGAAGGAATGAGCTGCGATACCTCTCCTTCACTTTGGCTGTCATTCGAGTGAAAGTAACTAATTCTAAGTGTCATGAAACAGGTCTCACATCGAGTTGCCATCTTGCTAAGACCCCGCCTGTGTCTGATGTGTAATTTTAGGCGCTGGATCAGTGGCTGATGACGGACCTGAGGGACCTGGATTACCCTGCTCTCCCTGAAGGACTCGCTGGGGCCCAGAAGACCGAACTCAGTGGCACCTTCTGTGTCCAGGTACAGGCTTGTTGATCGTACATCACATGTTGTTTGTTTCATCTCAGGTTTTCACTCTGGCTGTTGACCAGTAGAACTACTTCCCTCAAGCTCTGGAACAGTCCCTTTCTAAATCAGGTCTATCAATCATTTTAGATTTAAATTAGCTTTTTGGTGCCTTGGAATGCCAATGATTATTTAAGTTCATCAATGTCTTTTACTGTGTTTTTCTCTTCTACAAAGTATTTTCTTACACTGTGCATCTTATCCTTCGCGTCACCTTCTTTTGCCATGATTGTAATGCACTTTGGCTCAACAACAGTTTTTTTTAAAGTGCAATATAAATTAATCTGACTTGACTCAAAAATAAATTAGTCAAAATTGTCTATGAAAGTTCATTTTGACCAGCTACAGAACAGTTGTGGAGAACAATATATGGATCTACATTAGAAATAAGGCCAGAAGAAGAACAAAACAGCTCACAAGCAACAACAACACATGTGTAGCCGTAAAGTGCACAATGGACCAACATGGTAATGCTCTCCTTGCACTTTGTGTGTCAGTTATATCTGTTGTGTTGAATCTTCAAATATTTGGTTCAAGGCAATTTTTTTGCTCCAGATATTTTCTCTTCCCCTTTACATGATTGGAGTGTCCTTTTGTGTGATACAGATTATATATTCCAATAAGCCAATTATAGACAAAATCAAATAGCAGGCTGTTGTAGCAAAATCCAGGCTGCTGAGCGGTTGATGGAAAAGCGATGATTAGAGGACAGTCAGAAGCCATGTTATAACAAAGCACTTCTGGATTCCAGTTCTCCTTTAGATGGGAAATAGAAAAACTCAGCTGGAAACCTTGAGACAGAGTACTTTAATTAAATGTTCTGAATATACAACAATAGGAGGGTTTCTGTGGGGGTCTAAAAAAAATTGGGAAAGACTCAAATTAAATAGGCCTTAAAAATTCTTAAATAGTTTGACATTTTAGGTGTTATGTCTTGGGTCCGTTCAGTTAGGTCTTATTTATGTCAATGATAAAATAATACAAATTCTTTTGGAAAGTGTGGGTTATTCTGGGACTCTGATAGTCCTTCAAATCTGTCAGACGTGATCCAGGTCTCAAGTTTAATTCAAACAAGTCTTACATTTAAATTGCTGAAAGCTGCAGAAACCCTGGTTATTCTGTAATAAGAGTAATGCTTTCAAATAATTACTAGATATTTAGGACGTCAATGTTCCAGGGAAATTATGTCTGTCACAGATCCCTTTCTTTTTTAGGTGGATTCATTGCTGGACGTCAGTCAGCCTGCATACGTTCAGCTGCAGAAGTTGCGGGGCACGGACTGTGTCAACGATGAGGTGTCTGCCGTCACACAGACCACACAGAGGTCCTGGGAAGCCAGACCGACCCGGATGCTAGTACTGCAGGTCAGACACACTTATGAAAGAGAAACGATGTTCAGAAAAAAATATTGAATTTGAACTCCCGCCTTAAGCTTAAAAAAATCAGGGATGTGGTATAATTTCTCAACCTCTCAGCGAAGAGAATATGAACTTTGTGATGAAAGGGGAACATCAAGTTCATTAGAAAAAATTATTATGGCTAGTTATCTATAATTAGCATGTATGTGTGCATATTTTGAACTGGTCAATAAAACGTAGTTCGAGGCTCTTTGCACTTGCAGAGATGTTTTTTTCTTCCATGAATAATAACAGCAAAACGATTTTCAGTATTTCACAGTTTGCTGCCAGAGTTATCGTTATTACCAGGTTTCCATTGTTGTGGAAGGCTCTTCTTCTCAAAGTTGGAGCTGTATTATTATTTTTTATAGAAAAGTTTGCGATCATTATTTGTGCGAAAAGTTTGTGACATTATGAATTAACTAGTCTTGACAACAGGGTATTTGATATCATAAATACAATATCAAACTTTTATTATTCTCATCTACAACCAGGCTTTGTCTTTATGTTGTGTTTGTTAGAATAATGAAGTCATCTTCTTCTCTTCCTCACTGAATCACAGACAGGTCCAAGCAGTGAGAATATATGAAAGAGTAAATTGCTGGAATATGAGGCACAGATTGAATTTTGATCTTAAGTAACACACTTGTCTGCTCTACGGTTTCTCAAGAATAGTGCTGGTGCTTCTTAGAAGGGTTGCGTTGGTTATGTTTTCCATTTTTACTATTTTGTCTGACCATTTCGAGTCACAGTCCTACGAGTCATGAGATGCACGGCAGTGGAAGTCACTGCAGAAGGTAACGAAGAGACCGGTTATAAAGTGTTTAGGTACGTTTTACAGTCTTTGCATTTTGAAAACTCCAAGCCAGGCAAAATAAAACACCCAGGCAAGGTCATACTGTAGCCAAAAAACCTACACCATGACTTACATATACACTGTTACTGAAGCTGCAGGCAAATAACTGCTTTCTAAACTTTCAGAATTTAGAAATAAAGCCAAACTTTGAAACATATTGCAAATTAAATGATTTGAGTATTTTTCCGTTTCTGTCCTGGTCAAATGCACTGTGTGTGTATTTACAGGTGACAGATGGAGTCCAGAGCTTAGAGGCTATGGAGTATCAGCCAATCCCCGCATTCAGCGCTACACTCAGGTAAAGAATAAATCTATAAAAACACGTGTAGTGTCTCATTGCTGCTAATAATGGAAAGAAAAAAAAACATCCTCCTGAAATGTTTGGGTGAAGATGTCAAGAAATCAAAATTTTAGTTAATAAACATGCAACTGCAATTTCAAAGCCAGCACAAGGATTTTCTCACTATGGCTTCATACTGTATTTTCCAGGCCTGGTGCAAAGCTGCAGTTGCAGGGACGGATAGTGTGCAGACTGGGGATGCTGCTGCTGGGGCCGTCCAACGTCAAAGTCCTGGGAGGGGAGGTGGAGGACTTAGTGGACAGGAATAAGCAGGTAAACCTATTGTGTCAAAAAACGATTGTTAACTCTCTGTGTTTGTGCGTTTTTTCCCCCTTGTTTTTCTTTCTGAATATTAACTGCAATTAATCACATTATTAGTGTACAACAGTTTGAGTGGCATATTTCTGACCAACTGTGACAGGGCCGGGTGCTGTGTCGGACACTGGGTCTTCCTGAAGAGCAGCAGCAGCAGCAGCCGCAGCAAGAAGAGGCTCCACCAGCACCACAACAAGGTAAACTCATGAATTCAAGGGAAGATGATGTGGCACACAGGATCCTGAGGGTTTGGATTATGTGACACAGGGCTCCCACAGGTCCTTGAAATCCTTGAGAGTTTTTAAAAAAAAAAAAAAGTCTGTAAACGTTTTAAGTGCCTGGATTTCTATATTTCTTGCAGAAACAGAAACATTAAAACTTACTTAACAATTATAAATAGATGCTACTGCCTACATGTGTGTCCTGCTGTCTTGCAGTTACTCAACTCCGAGAAGGTCAGAGACGGTAATGGAGCTCGTAGTCTGTTGTCACTGTAGCACGACAGAATTGTTCACACCACTCCTTACTGTCGGCTTATACAAAGCTTGCTAGTTACCATTATTAAAAAATATTTGTGTTGTAACAGAAACAGCTGATTTAGCATCTGAAACTATGCCTTTACCTCGAGAGTCCTTGAATTTGATGTTGAAGAAGGCGAGGGCACCCTGATAACACCACCGCAGACAAAACTGAAACAACCCATATTTATATTTGAAGACCGTCACAATAGAGAGTCTCCTCTGGTTTTCTTTTTAGTTGACGACGGAATGGAAGACCTGGAGCTGGACGACGCAGCGTTGTTGGCCAGTCTCGAGGACCAGGAGGAGGTGCCGAGGATTCAGGTCGGGTCTGATAGTGGCTACGGGACACACAGTGAGCCCTCCACTCAGTTCTCCAGAAGCTCCTTTGGCGGGAGCTTTGGCTCCGCAGCCTCATCCAGGTGGGATGTGAAATATGATGTCGTCAGGGAAAAGATATCTTGAAAATTGAGACTTTTAGCATAATGTTTGTTTTCAGAAAAAACATCACCGCTCCAGCTCAGATACTTCAGTAAGCATTAAGCACTTTCATTTAGAGCCCGTGTAAAAAGTTATTTTATATAATGTTTGTTCATTTTGAATGATACTAATAATACGGCACGAATATTTTATAAAGATGGTGAACTGCTGAAAGAGGAGAAGCAGCCAAGCATCATCGATCTATCTCATTTAAAGTGCAGCTCTTACTCCTGGGCTTCAATACATTTCTCTCTCTGTCAAAGTTGATAATCACAATTTTCTATTACTGCAAACTTTGATTAGAATAAACTCAATTTACTAATCATCGTATAAAATTCGGAACAAGCTGCCTGGTACTTCAGGCTACAACCAAAGATAGGACTCAGCAGTTTAGAAAGATATCTGACATATCTACGTGGGTAACAGCTCTGTGAAAATGTTCTTTGATAGTGATGTGTTTAAAAGTCACATTCGAATGCCTTTATCCTGCATCAACCCTGGAACAGTGAGCCCAGTAATAATGTTCAATGGATTAAAAGCTATGTTAACTCAGTTGGGCATTATGTGCTGGTGTCTTCCAGAAGTGAAGCCTCCATCCCTTCTTACAGAGGTGGTTTGACCCAGAGTAGCAGAGGTGGTCCAGTCCAAGGTCAGCTCCTCGAACAAGAGGCTCCAGACCTCTTACCCTCCGACCATGAGAATCAACCAGAGGTCCGAGCTCGCAGCATCGCAGAAGAAGACTTTCCAGACGAAGACTTTGACGATCTTCCCCTGGATGAGTTGGACAGTGTCCTCTTTCAGGAAACTACTATTGTTAGTGCACAGTCTGACATCAGTCACAGAAACACACTGCAGAATAAGAGCAGAACAACAGGAAATCCACAGAGTTTGGACAGTACCACAAAACCCCAAACTGCACGGACTGAGCAGCGCACACCAAACCGCTTGGGGTCCCAGTTTGGTTCTGACAAATATAGATCCATCACACAGAAAAGAGACTATGAAAGCTGCAATAAAGGAGAGTTTGTTAGGAATGATGTGAATAATGTTATTGGTGAGGACATGGACTGCTCTCTTTTAGAAGACGAAATCTATGAAGTTCAACCAGGGAGGACTGGAGGGCAAAATCCGCTCCCTGACCAACAAGGACTTGGAAGAGAGAGGGACTCTGAAAGAAAATCGGCTCAAAAAGATCCACCGAGTGACGGCACAGTCTCTGCTCTCACTCTCACCTCGCCACCTTTCACCTACTTGTGCCTGCTAGAAGACCTGAAGACCACAGCACACCCCCACACCACAGAGATCCGCGTCAAAGCTTTCATCGTGACCCTCTCGGGGAAATTGAGCAGCAGCAACGGCGGTTGGAGCATCTGCGCCTCGATATCTGACGGGACCGATTACCTGGACGTGGAGCTGTCCGATAAGGTTTTAACCGGCCTGCTGGGTTTCTCCGTTGCGGAGAAGGCGTCTCTGAAGCGCGACCCGGCGCGAAGGGGCGAGCTCGACGCGGGGATGAAGAGATGTCAGGAGGGGCTGGTGGACATGTGCTGTGTTATGACAATAGTGGTTCAACCAGAGGGAAGGAAAGCTGTGGTAACTAAGGCAGAGCAGGTCAGTGAGAAGGTACAGCAGGAGCTGGAGCAGCGGGCGAGAGGCGGGAGGAAAGTTAATGGAAATTAGATAGAAAGTTAAATGTTCCTGATTAGAGATGAAGGATATCCTCAGCACATTTTTACTGCCTGAAAAATGTCCCCTCAGAAATGAAACTGAGGTATTTTTTGGGATTGGTGATCTATCTGCCCTTCTGCTTCAGATTTAGAGAGCAGAATGTGTGAACTGGATGTCTGGTGATCACCGAGCGGTGTGTCGCAATGCCTCCCATCTGCTATATGTGAATGTGACATTCTGTCATTAGAGGATTTCATTCATCTATTCAAAGAGCTATTCCCTGCTCAACTTGCCAGTCATTGCCAGGCAAAGTAAACAGACTAAAGATGGAACATTTTATCTATAGGATACATGTCAATGATGGGTTGTTCGCATATTAATTCCAGTGTTGAGCGTCCCAGAATGTATGTGACATTTATAACTATGCAAAGATAAGAGTGAAACATTTGAAATGAGGAATGAAAAAAAAAATCATCCTCTGATTGTTGTAATTCATTTCCAGCCGTTGCATTCGTTCAGCACATCCATTCTGGCTGGAAAACTGATCAAATATCCAAGGGCAGCGTGGGTCTTTAATAAACTCTCCCAGGGGAGAATGAGAGGAAATTAAGGTAAAGGGGAGGCCATGGTCTTCGATGATTTCTCCTCATTATTGAGCCTCATTTATGTTATTGTCTTTCATGAGCACATTTACCACAGATGTGACGTCTATGCCTATATTTACTGTATATTGAAATAAAATTGTTCTGGAGGTTTTACCCTTTTCTTTCCCACTCTTCACTGACTAATGAGACGTGTGTGAAGCCGGAGCTCGCTGCTAATTTCTCATCTCCGTTTCTCCTCGTCAAGTGAGTATTGTATTGAATTAGATGGATAACAAGACAAACCAGAGCACTGCACCAATGCACTGTGTTTCATTTGGTTTTTAATAGTTTTATCAAATGCACCTTTGGGAAATGCTCCGTTTAGGCACACATAATAGTAATTAAAAGCAGTATAAGCTATTCCTTTGCCTCTGTGATCAATCTTTAAGATTAAACTAGATAAAAAATCTTTACTGCATACATGTTTCTTGTCAGAATTAATTGGGTTAATTAATAAGTCTTGTACCACAGTGTGATAAAGAGCAGAACGCAGGCTAATAAAGGTTCCATGGGACATGTATGCGGGGGTGAGCGTGTGCCACGTGCACATGTATGTTATTGTCTTTCCACTGTGCGCATTTCTATTCAGGTAGCCGGTCTCATTTGATTAAGGTATAATCAGATTGAACATCTAAATCAGGACCCTGCTATGAATGTCGATAGGCTATTATGTGCTAATGGGGCTGGATAAAATCGGGGGGGAGCCTGTAAGAGGGGTCCGATTTGAATAAAGCATTTCAGAGTAAATGAAATAAGTGGGAGTGCGCTCTCAGCGTGAAGTGATGCTGCAGTCCAACCTCCCTATATACAGTACATATGCATTGCAGCCATACTGAGACTGACAGGTGTAGCTATATGGTGAGTGTCCAGCTCACTGTGACCGTAGGATTATTAAAAAAATACACTTACTAAAGCTTTTTTTACTTAGATTTCATGTTGATATTTGGACAGGTTGATTTAAAGTCAAAGAAAAGTATTTATTTGCTGATGAAGAAAAAAATCCAGAACAACTTTTTCTCAACCGTTGTTATCATGGTCAAGCAGGATCTTTATTGCTTGAATTCTAATTCATTCATTGCTTAGAAACCAAAAACAAACTGGGCAAACTCCAAATGCTGCTGGTGATGATGGTCATGTGATAAGAGCATAATCTTAAAAAGAGCGACTAAAGAACCCTGTGGTGTCATCGAGGGTCGATCACCATCACCACACAGGAGACCACTGACAAGATCAATGGGCGAAAGAGCAAAGAAAACGATATATTGTAAGATTAAATGTCTACTCAAGGGAGAATATTTCCATTTGGCGCTGACTTTTACTTCCACTTCATTTCCCAGGTGAAAATGTGACTTTTAGTTACTATTTACTTTTCAAACCTGTGAGCTTTTATACCATGATGTATTTTGATATTAAGTCAAAATTAATCCCACCTTAAACAGGATACAAAATTCAAACGTGTCTTAACTGTGACATGTTATCAATAATAAAATCATCCAACAATATAATATTTAACAAACTTAAACGGGCCTTTACCATGTGGCTCGAAGACTTATAGGCCTACTATGTCTGCCCCTGTATACAACATATATATCCTGCATTTATGTACATGTATACTGAAATGTTGTGTTTAAGTTACAGGCAGTAAATCACAAGGGCCCGAACGTGTGAAGACAAAACGAATGCCCAGGACACAATCCGAACATTTACAGTAGGAGCTCTTTCCTCAGAGATTTTATACCAAAACTTTATCTGAAGCTTATGACCTTCATTATTTCCTCCTAAATGTACGACATGTGCAAGGTGGGTCCGGCGTTCATTGGACTGCATTGTGAGGAAATTACAATTTTTGAGTCTGAGTTTGTCATGCAGTGGCACATAATAAATGACATATTTCAGAAGCAGCATGAGAAAGTGCTCGACCGCCCTAATAGCTTTCCATTTGCAATATTATTTCCTCGATTATGTTAGTGTTCCACTTCTGTCTCAGTCTGGAGCTGTAGCAGGGGTTAAAAATACGCTTTTTCATTCCCCCCGTGAGTTTGGCTGTACCTTTCGAAATTGCAGATAGCAGGCGAGTGGAGGCTGACACTGAGACAGAAGGGACAGAGCGCACACATGGGAGAGAGAGCACTGTGCTAATTTCTCTAATGCTCTTATACAGCTGCACTGTACCTCTTTGGTCATTCCAAATATCAATGTAAAAAGTACATGAGCAATCCTAATACTCCTCCTGCTGCAGCAGCTGTAATTTTCTTTGCCCTATTATATTTAGTAATGAAAAATCCACTTAGACAGCTCAACCTCTCTTTTAGGCCTCCATCAAAATGAGCAAATGGTTTCTCTTCATGGCAAAAACATACCTCTTTGTGTGTGTGTCTGTGTGCGCTCGTGTGCGCCTGCCGAGGCTTGAGAATGTGAGTCATTAAAGGAATAGAAAATTATGAGGAAATTGGACTTAGGTAACAATAAAGTACTTTCATACTTTGTTTTGGTTCATCTGGATGGATGGAGGGGATGATTATTGTGGTCTGAAAAGCAATGAAGACAGGACCCATTTTGCACTCATGAAGGTTTTTAATCTCAACTGACAAAAGTTTTTGGTGCCATGGGTACGGTATGCTAAAGACCAATAATGTGTCAACATATGGATTTACAATACATACAAAAACTCAAAACCAGTTGGTTTTGTGGAATTATAATTAAGTGGCCATGTTTTTATTATATGTTATAAAAACCGCTGTCATAAGCAGTAAAAGCAACGTGATGCAAAGTTATGTTTTATACACAGTATATAAACACAGTAAAGACCACTTGCACACACACACACAAACACACACACACAGAAGAAAAAGGTACAACATTTTTGTCCAAAGAGAAACGAAGTCAACAAAACGTAAAAGCTTTCACTATTTTGCTTAAGTAATAAAACATACTTATTTGCATAATTATAGACTAAAGGTAGAAAAGTAAAAGTTCTCGTAATGCAGAATTATCCACTTCAGAACAATATGACATAATTATTATTATTACATAATTGGATTTTAACTTCTGATGAATTATGTATTGTCATCACGCTTGTTACTGCTGGATATGTTCATCTACAATAACTCATATCAATATGCCAGAGTAACCCAAATAAATAAATGTTGGAGAGTAAAAGTAAAAATGAATGGACTGCGTTAATAAATACAGGTAGAATAAAATAAATAATACTCATAGTACCCTGAATATGTATGAGGAAATATATTACTATTATATTATATTACTTCCTGCCTCTGCAGATTTAATGGAATCTTCCTGGCTGAGCTGAGAGTAGTTGGCTTTAGCGTCGTCATTATTAGTGATTTGAGGAAAACATGTTGAGCGAGTTGATTAAAGACATGACAGCTCCCAAAAAGTCAAAGAGTCCTGATTACTACCTGGTGGTTGGTTGTAGTACAGGTCATAAATCATGCATCCTCCAAGTTACTGGATGGGAAACGGCAAAATACACATCACATTGAATTTGAAGTGGTTGTTATCACACTGATGTATGTGTAAGTGTTACTTTTCTGGAAAGTTTGGTTTTAATTACTTAATAATAACTAGTAAAACTTAATTATTGACAGCTAAGACCAACTCATCATTGGTTGAACATGTGTGTAGACGGGACCTCGCTACCGTAGCCACATTCCCCGATCGCTACGGATCGTTTGTGTACATTTACATGTTACATTTCTTGTGTAAAATTGTAAAACACAAACAATACACCTTTTTAATGAGTCAAGGGTGATGGGTTTTCAGACATATAGAAAACTACAAATAATAACACAATTTCTCCTCCTGTTATGGAAAATCCAGAAATAAAGCTATGAATATGAAGTGTGAGACATAAAAAAGACCATAATGATGAAATCTTGCAATTAATCTGGTGTCTGACCTCCTGCTGATAACTCAGGTCAGGTGAATGATGATTAACTTGACTTAATGGGAGAGCCTATTAAAGCTCGGGGAGGTAACTCTGAAAGAGTGCAGACAAACGATTGACAGGCCCACAATACATCTGGCCTCTCTCTACATCCTACTCAAAGTCGCTTGCAAGTCATTAGTACCATTTGAATACAAGCAGGATGTACTTGAGAAGCAGGACTTGAAGGAAAAGTAGCATATAAAGAGACGAATGAGTGATTTTGCTGTGACAAGGAAGAGAATGGTTCGCCCCCCCCCCCCCAGTCGGCCTTTCTTTCTCCACAGAGATGAGGCGGTGTGACAATCTGGCCATTAGGGAGGTAATTTGACAAGCTGTGCAGAGTGCTTTAGCTGCTCCTTTACACCTTTTGAACATCACGGCGCCTTGTTCTGTACCCCTGCTTAATATTAAGAGAATACGCGGCCTGGAGACGGGCACGGAGGACGTCCAATGACTGTCAGTGTATCAAACGCATGTTCTGTTCAGGTCAATGTGGCTCCTTGACCTCAGGGACACACGCAATGCACGACATTGTGCGTGTGTGTGTGTGTCCGTTTATTGTCTTTAATTCATGAGGCAGGATTTAAAAAATGAAAGGTCACCATCAGGAAACCATTGGGAAAAGAAGGAATTAAGGGGAAATGAGCTCAACCAGTATGAAGTAGGAGGTATGTATTTTAAACCGAGAAAAGGAAAATAATGATCCTGAATGGTTGAGATTCTACACAGGAAGAAAGGCTAGTGTTTCAATGAGAGGTTTGTTTGTTTGAGGATGAACATTAACCATCAGAACTACAGGTTTGACCTCAACTTAAACTTAACTCTGACCAGAACCCTTAAACCCAGTCAGGCCCTTGGAGGCATCGGAAAGTGAGGACTGGACAACATCTGTCTTTATTTTACCAAGCCTTTTCAAAGGTGTCCTTGTGAGGACGCTGCATTGACATCCATTCATAATGGACATCCCAAACAATACTTTATTCCCAACTTTAACTATGGCTACTTCATGCCTAACGCTAACCTGTACCTATCCACAATTAGCTGCTTACCCCAAACCTTAGGAGCTCAGAATTTTTTTTTATGTTGCTTTAATGACTGGGCTGTGGTCCAGACAAGGTTTGTGTGTCTACTTGAAAATGTTCCAAAGAGGAAACAAGCACCAGAAGCGCGCTCACATGCAGACACACAACTTACATATCATATTATATCATGTATCATTGACATACTTCCCATTCATTGATATAATGCAATAAATGCCTAACTCCAATCTACCTTAACGCAAAGTCTTAAACCCTGAAACCGGCCTTAGAAAGTGAGGAATCGGCGACTTCTCCAATGGTCGGAAACTGAACTGGTCCTTATTATGTGCAGCCATACTGATGTACACATACACACACAACTTAATAGGCTGTTGCATTTAGGGAGGAGCAGGGTTATGTTGCCTGTAAAAAATGTAACCAACAATCAAAATTAGTCATTCATTTATGCACACTCACACACACACACATGGCAAACAAGTCCTGGATGTCCATGGGGACATTATCATGTCTCATTAATGGACCTGATCAGAAATGGTCCAGCTGGCTACTGACTGTTGCTTCTCCATTAGAATGCATTATCACACTCTTGCAAATGTCTTACCCTCGAACCATGTTTGTTTTTCCATTGACTACAGCGCTGACTAATTGTATTTGATTGAGTTCCCCATAATGTCAACAAATTTACATCCTGTATCTAGTGAATCATTTATTCAGGTCCAAAACGAACAATAGTGGTTAGGCGTTTTTTTTCTTTGGCTCCTGTTTACTTTAAATCAACTCGAAACTCAGAGGATGAGAGGAAATAATTGTAGCTTCTGCCTGGTAGGTTTAAACACATGTTCAGTGTCGGTTTGTACCAGCCTGGACTTAAATAAAAACATCATGCATCAGCGCTGTCTGTTGAAGTAGGTTAATACTCTGCAAGCCTCGGATCACTATAAACAGATGTAACTTTACAGTCTCTACATTTAATTTGCTGCTCTCTCATCATCGTCGACCCCCCAACGATGCAATTCATGATGAATCCCTTGGCTTTCATGCTACTCAATTCAATCATCTGTTACTGAAGAAAAGCAAGATACCTCTCAGTCTGAAATCCAATTTGATGAGCCTTAAAGTGGACGAGGGAACGGGGAATGTGGAGCAGAATGACGAGAGGGAAGGAGGAAATTAGAAAGGATACAACATGGATGAACGAAGGAGGCGAGGGGGAAGTTGAGGGTGCGGACAGAGCTGCTTTAAACCAAAATGAATCCCCCTTAATAACCTGACAATTCTGCCTTCTCCCAGTGCTATGTGTGCAGATGGAGACTGTGTGTGTGCAGGTGAGCATCCTACAGTGCTGCTAACTAAATGCATGATCCACAGTATATTTGTAAAAGTTCAAATCCAAAGGCATTGAAAAGAACAGCAGGACGGTGTTCTGTTTGTCTCTCTCTTTCCCACACAAACACATCGGCCGTCTGTCATGGTCCGATATTCATTTATTAATTAAAGATATTTTACAATTAACATAGTCTGTTGCTTTGGTTTTCTTTTTACTGTAAGGTTAAAAAAAACTACTGACTGGATTTTGCTGACAAACTGGTGGGATTTTGATCCTGATGGAAAAATAAATTTGCCATTTTGAGGGACGCTCTCTATGCTTGTGTGCTGTGGATCCAAACGAAAATCTGGATCTAGCAGATTGTGGTTTCAGAAGGCGACTGACGGGCCTTGGCTTGGATGCATGTGCTCTGCTGACTTCCACTCTCATTTGCTTATGGCCATTTCAATGCGTATCATCTTAAGATGCCGCGCGCTGAGCTCTCAGGGCCACCGTATGTCCTTCAAATTAGCTTTCTCGTTCACTGAAGCTAATCTAAAAGTTTTATATTCATATTTCCATATGCAGTCATTAACTGGGCATTCAGTCCGTGCTCGGTGGAGCTCATATACAGATGCAATGTAATGAAACCCGTTCTGGCCCTTGAAACGGGCCGGATGCACAGTTTAGTTTACAGAGGCGACCCCAACCCCCCTCCCTTGTTGCAAGAAGGTCCTAATGCACACTCAAGGACCATCCACGCGCTCTCTGCTGCCTCAGTCACCATGGAGATTTGTCAAATTCAGCAAATGATAGGGTTGAATAAGTACACATTCAGTCGAGCACCAACAGCAGCAGAACATGTACACACTTGGATGCCTGGAACAACGGACGGCATGAAATAGAAAGAGCTGACATGGTGCTTTGATAT
Organism: Pleuronectes platessa; assembly: GCF_947347685.1. Lineage (NCBI taxonomy): Eukaryota > Metazoa > Chordata > Actinopteri > Pleuronectiformes > Pleuronectidae > Pleuronectes > Pleuronectes platessa. The sequence goes on along the minus strand of NC_070629.1, from coordinate 20,106,450 downwards.
GCTTTTAAAATCCACATCCTTCACTCCAAAAAATGGGATAAAAAAAGACATATTTTGGTGGCTGTGTGTGGAGGGGCACTAAATGGAATCTGAATTGAAGCAAAGATGGACAGAAGGTCTGAGGGAGGGATGGCATAAATGTAAAGCTGGAATAGAATTAAAGAATTAAGAAGCACTTGATATTCGTCGGGTCCCCGAGGCCATTAGGGGAGCGGCATGCTCTCCAAATTAGAGTAATGAGGAGTTTGATACCCAGCTAGCTGCGTGAAAAAAGGACAGAAAGAAAGAAAGAAAGAAGGGAGGGAGCGAGGGAGGGCGTGTGGGATCAAGACAGAAAACACGTGGTTCTATGAGAGGGAGCAAAAATCTCCAACTTTCAACGGCAAGTATCTAATTGCTTCTACAGGTTCAGGAGCAGTTGTCGGATGTGATTGTGTGCAGAATGCATTTGGAACACTGGAGACACTGGGGGGTAAATAAAGCGGAGAGAAGAAGGAGTGAGGAGGAAGTGATGAGAGAAAGACAGAAAAGAGAGTGAATGAAAGAGGGAGAGACAGGAAAAGAGAGAGAGAGAGAGAGAGAGAGAGAGAGAGAGAGAGAGAGAGAGAGAGAGAGAGACCTGTGAATAACACTCTCCTGCTCTCATCCCAGCATGTGTCCATCTATGTCAAAGCCAGACCCCCTGCCAGGGCTCCTGGGAATCTTTGTGTTTGTTTGTTTGTGTGTGTGTGTGTGTGCGGCTGTGTGCGTGTGTGTATGTGTGCGTGTGTGTACGTGTGTGTGTGGTGCAGGTATTTCACATATTGTGGGGACCTAAATCTGTTTGACTTTACAGGGACTCGTCGTCCTTATGGGGACAACAACCCCAAGTCCCCATAACGTTAAACATTTTTTTAACGATGAAGACATGTTTTAGGGTTGGGTTGGTTATGTTATGTTTAGTTTCACGTTAAGGTGAGGGTTAGATTGAAGTTGCGGTTAAGTTAGGCTTAGGATAAGAATAGGGCTAACAATTACGATTACGATTACGATAAGGGTTAGGGTTAGGGTAAGTAGTAACTTCTGTTATGTGAGAGTAAGTCTACAAGACATTAATGTAAATCACTGTAATGTCTCCTGAAGTCATGGAGACCTGACTTGTTTGTTTGTGTGTGAAAGATTGACAGAGAAAGAGTGTGCACTGGTCAACAATCGTGTGTGAGCTTTTCTTGTGCACACCTGAGTGTGTGTGTGTGTGTGTGTGTGTGTGTGTGTGTGTGTGTGTGTGTGTGTGCGTGCGTGTGTGTGTGAGAGAGAGAGTTCTCCCAGCAGGGGGGAAAGCTCATGGGATGAAGGACACATGCAGCTAAACACAAATGAAGTCATAAAAGAGTGGCTCGACCGAGGCGTTTTCTAAGAAGCTGAAACAAACAAGCGTTTCTGAGCGGCTGCATTATTTCCGAGAACAAACAGGGCAGAAGACACATTCTTGATTTCTGAATCGCCTACACTGCTGAATGCACTTGATCCGATCAGTGAAATGGGCTCCATTTTACCCCCATCTCTCTGAGCTGAGAGTGATATTCTTTAAAGTCCAAACAGTTAGAAAGACTACATGGCTGGTCTTATTCAAAGGAGAGCTGTCTGAGAAGCTGTGTAGCTCATAACTCATATGAGGGTGGATGCAGTACATATACACAGACTCTTTATACTCATAGCAAATTCTAAATCACAATATACTGTTTCAGTTATAAACAGGACCTAGAGAAATAACAAGAAACAAAAAGCTTTCCTGCTAAGATTGCGCTGTGAAGATTGATCCCACTCTCATGTCTGTGTGATAAATATGAAGCTATCAGACCGACTGGAGAAAGAAGGAAAGAAGTAGTTTTGCTCTTTGCAGTGAAAACATAAACACATCAAAGCCAATAATTTACACATCATATGTTGTTTTTTAACCGTACAAAAACTGAAGAGCAAAAACAGAAATCAGTCACGGGCCACATGCTCGAAAAACCAGTGGTCAAAAACTGTAGATAAATCTGGACGACATGACAGCTACAAAAATAACTGAAGTGTTTTGATCGCCCCCTGGTGGCTGACTGCTATAGATCATAAACCTAGCCTTCACCTTGTTAAATGATGGGCAGTCAAAATTTAAATTCTTAGAGGGGTTTCTGTCACCTTAGTTAGTTACTTTTACACTGATCGTTGCTCAAGTGTTATCTTTCTGTGTTTAAGTTTGGTTTTAATTTGTGAGGAGAAACATCATGATTGACAGCTGACACTGACTCAGCATAGGTCCAGTGTGTGTCTTAGGGGGACCTCGTTACCGCGGCTCCATACACTGATGGTTAATGCTCAAAATGGCGTCATTAGTGCAAAATGGCAGCGTTCGTCTGTCTTTATATACAGTCTACTCTCCCAGCAGGTTTGAGCCGTAGACGATTGTGTATAAAGAAATGTCCAGATCATAACTGGTCATGAATTGCCTTAATTGTCTTTTTTATACATTTAACACTCAGTGAGAAAACGCTGATATATCAACAATTTGTTTTGGTCGGTTCCTTTGATCAAGACATCTTGAATTGCATCATCACAAGATAGAACCCCATGAGGTAATATTTGTTTCCAAGTGAGTATGAAGCATTGGGCTTATAAAGCTATTTTTGGAATCTTGGAGTCGAGATGTAGTATTTTAATTTCCCCGGACGCTGGACTTAACTCCCCCAGTCTGAAGACAAACATTAGGTAAATTAGAAACAAATTCCAGGTAGGTGTAAATGTGAGAATGTGAATGTCTGAAAGGACAAGAACAATACATACAAAATTGACCATATTACAAAATGAATGTCTGAAAACAGCTAACTTCCAGTTATCAGCACTGGTGTTACCAAAATGATATAGAAATAATAAATATTTAAATTCATGTGTTCTCATACACATATTGGACAACACATGGTGGTTGTAGCGTGTGTAACGATAATTCTGCATTAATGGCACACAATGCGGGTTTTGACATCTCTCACAGATTTCACCTCTTCCTTCTGTCTCCTCTGTCTCTGGCATCTTTCCTAGAAGAGCTGTCAGTTATACGCAGAGGATGGTGATTGAAGACTGAAGGGCACGACCAATGGCTTTCCCCAGCTACGTTCAAGAGCCTCACGTACAGTATATTGTTTGGTTGTTGCTAACAGGAGTGGTTCCTGTGGGGGAAGAACTCAACTGGGGAAGGGGTCCTGTGGCGGTTGCTATGGAGGCCAAGACAAGAGTGAGAGTGTGTGTATGTGTGTGTGTGTGTGTGTGTGTGTGTGTGTGTGTGTATGTGTGTGTGTGTGTGTGTGTATTCAAACATACATTTGTGTGCGATCCTGGGAAGGGACGTGTAGTTATCGGATGAATGGACTGAAATAAGTAATAATTGTAATTTCACCCACTAGGAACACCACGAGTGTATAAATGTTAAATAAAACACCTACTGTTTAATGAAAATTAATAGAATTTTGTTTTTATGTTCAGATACACTTTGTGGACAAAGTCTTGGAATCTCATAACAATCAGATTAAATTAACTATATTTTTAAAAAACAGAACACAACAGGATATTGCTGTGTGTGTATAGGGACGTTTTCATGGAAATAAGATTCACTGCCCTTTTTTAATAGATATGTTACAATAATATTAATATTTAACCAGTTTCAAATTTGTTGATAACTTCAGTGAAAAAGACCCACAACAAAATGGGATCATACACTACCCTATTGTGACTTATTCTTAAATTTCTTACAGAATATACTTTTTCTTCACGTTTAACTTATTATTTCTGCTTTAATCTCTGCACAACTAAAATTCATCCTTTTTCACCATTGTTTTTTCTTTTCAACAGTATAAAGCAAAAAGTATATAAAAAATGTTAGGCTAATATAATGAATTATCTAATCCCATGTTTTAAAAGTTAATTTTTATCATTACACTGTTTCTGTATTAAAATTAAGTATTATTATTTAAGCATTATCATTACATTAGCAAATGGGAATATGAAATTGAGAATACATGAAAAGCACAAAATCACAACACTCCTTAATTATATCATTTCCACGTTTTTGTAGTTTATTTAAATTAAACCACTCCTAATAAACAGTAACCTCCTTGGTGCTCTGTGTGAATCATGTTAATCAGACTTACTTTGTGATGAGAAACCTGCTTCATCACCATTTACAGCAATTAATGATCCACAACGTCTGTTGTCATGCGCACATTTTTCAGGGATTCTTCATTTTAATTTGTCCGCCTGTGCCAAGACACGTCCATATAATTATCTGTCAATGAGCAATTAAAGCATCCTTTAGGGTTGGTTAGGCAGGAGAACAGTGATTAGGCACAGTGGTCACATAAATGTTTGTGTATATTGTCATTAAGATGATTATCTACTGTATTAAAGGTTTATCATCATAATTACAATAACTCACCGGCAGCAATTACACAGTAAGTGGCTCTGAGTCAAATAACATTAGAAGAACAAGAGACAGCAGTTTGTTCATACTGTATCATACATACATACAGTTCTGTAAAAAGAACATTGTAGAGCTACTCTCTATCTATCTATCTATGTATCTATCTATGTATCTATCTATCTATCTATCTATCTATCTATCTATCTATCTATCTATCTATCTATCTATCTATCTATCTATCTATCTATGTATCTATCTATCTATCTATCTATCTATCTATCTATCTATCTATCTATCTATCTATGTATCTATCTATCTATCTATCTATCTATGTATGTATCTATCTATCTATCTATCTATCATCGGCTCCACCATCATCCCTTCTTTTCCATGCTCTTACCATCTCCCTTTCTAATCATTCTTCTCTAAGTGCCTCTTTGAATCCTTCCAAACCCCAGTTTCAATTAGTCTGTATTCTCCTGTTTCTTCATCCACCTCCATAAGCTTCCTTCATTCCTCCCTCCCTCCTTTCCTCCCTCCTCTTGGTTTGTGTGCTCTCTGGAGTGCTGGTGGATGACAACTTCATCTCCATCACTCAGAATCTCTGTCCTCCTCTTCATCTCCCTCTTCTTCTGTTGGAGTGGTGCTACATGACAATCCAATATCCACCGGTCTCAGCCCCCTGACACTCATCCACTTCTCTGTGTTTCTGTTTTTCATCCATCCCACTCTCCCTCCTCATATCCCATCTTTGTTTTTCTCCTCTTCATATATATATATATATATATATATATATATATATATATATATATATATATATATTTATATGTGTGTGTCTGTGTGTATGAGTAAATATATAATATCACAATAATTATCCAACTAGTGCTTGACAAAAAAACCTTATCAACATTATATTTACGTGAAAAAATACTTCAATAATAATATTTATTATTATTATTATTACACACATTTTATTTAGAATTTTTTATTTATTATTATTATTGTTATTATTATTATTATTGTTTATTTTGTCTATGTCAAAGGAACATTTTAGACTGAGGTAAATATTTTATATATACACAGATATACAATGAGTCCAACAAGATTATACCAAATTTTCTTATATTTATATTATATCTATATCATTCTTAATTCGTTTATTCAATAGGAGAATTATACAAATTAACTTTTTAACAGTATGCACATTACAGATTCATTAGGAAAGATATTCAAGCGTAAAAACATTACAAAAGGCACATTTTTTTATTTTATTCATACTTGTAATACCTTCCTTTGCCATGATTGTTAAGCACTTTGGTGTAACACTTTAATATGCTATATAAATAAATCTGACTTGACTTAATGAGAATATATAAAATTCAAAGTAGCATGAGAATAAGAATTTGATGTGCGGAGCAAAGTGGATTGATGTACCAAAAAGGCTGAGAATAATTTTACTATAATAACATACAACCTTAAAAACCTAAAAAGATACTAAATCCTGAAGATTGTTGTAAGTTCAAACAATTTAACCCTTGTCTTTCTTATCTTACACAGAAAGACACTCACATAACAACGTTCAGTCGACATGTTTTTTGGACATGCTTTTTCTTTATGATGCTCAAGAACCAGAAAATTAGCTCAACAAATTTGATTTCTTTTTTTAAAAGAGGGGAACACATGGTAACACGGAACCTAAAAATGCCCTCTGTGACAGCGTCTGATGGGTGAGTCTAATGTTCCCTCTGTGTGGGTGTGTGAATTTCACACATATGAACACACCTCCTGCCCACGAGAAGGGAGCCATCTGACCTTTTGCTTGTGGTGGATTTAATGAACAGACTGTCATTTGCCGTCTTTGTGACTGCGCTCTCATCTCACACATGCAGATGTTGAAAGTGCACAGCTCGATGGCCTCCACTTTATTCAGCAGGAAATCAGAGCCTGAACTCTCTGTTAGTATTCATGAGCCCCATACCTCCCAGAATGATTGACCTGCCCCATGGAGGCCTGAAGAAGCATCTAGGCTCTAGCATGTTTTGGGTAAAGCTGACATCCAGTGGCCAAGTAACATACTGCATTTGCTAGTTTCTGTGATACTCGTGGAGAAGACAAGGAAAAGTGAAGCTTTTTTTATCAGAGTTGCAGATATTTGGTTAAATGAGTCCAGCAAAGCTATTGTTCCACATAATGTTAGAAGGGTGGCCAACAAAAGCAGTGGCGGAGGAAGAACCTCCAACGATTTAAGATAAGTTACTAAGCTTTTTTATTAAGCTGCAATATCACAGTACATTAAAAAATTCAGAAATGTATTTACATCAATCCATGCATTGAACTGTCCCTTTAATTTTACAAATAGAATTAAATTAAATTGCTATACAAACAGCTGGGTGGGTTGTGAGCCGACTTCTGTAAATTTAATCAAGTCAATCTACAATAATCTATCGTATTTGTTGATGACATTTACCAGATCCTTTGGTTAATCTGAATTTGCAAACTAACATAAGTTATCTAAAAAATGTCAGTGTTTTATCCTCTTCCGAACTACAGTGGCAGAAAAATAAAAGGGCAGAAAGTGGAAAAACTCAAGTAAAGTATCTCAATTGAACATTTTTAACTGTAGCATTTACCTAAAAAACAAGCAGCACATGTTTCTACCACTGAGGTCTGTGTGTTTTTGTCGATAGTGATTCAAAACACAGAGCTGCAGTTGAAGTGTGTCGGGGGTGTGAGTGTGCAGCAGCCTCGCAGGCTGCTCTGACTGAATCCTTCTCCGGCCGTCACGTTCCATGGCTCAAACACGGACACACTGCAAATACACACACACAGACAGACACACACACAGACACACACACACGCACACCGGGACACACACAAATATGTATAGATCAGTTATAGGCTATGAAAGACTACTTCTGTTGGTTGTGTAAAATCCAAGACACTTTGCTCATCTTTTTTGTTCTTTGATTTATTTGGGTTAGGGTCCGAGGTTCTATTTGACCACTTCTGGGAAATGAATGGGGGAAATCCCCAAAAAATTTATAATACTAATCAAATAATATGAATGTCAAAAAGTGCAGTCTTATCCTGGTACAAAAATGTATGAGCTTATGCAAAATTGTAGCTTTTGATGTGTGTGTGAATCTTAATAAAGCAGAAATCTAGAAACGAGATAATAGAATTTGTTTTGATATTTGACAACTCTCCCTATAATGTTAGTGTGACAATTATTGATTAATAATAGATCAGTAAGATTACTAATCTTAATAGTAAACCATGCGTAATGTTTGTGGTTATAAATGTAAATGAATAGTTTTTGATTTTGGTCAAGACGTCTTTCAGCTCTTCACCACAATACAAGTGGTTTAACACTTCACTGGGGAGCAAGTGTCAAAGTCTTTCCTAATAACTACCTATCTATAAAGCAAGGGTCAATATATATACAGCCTATAAACTGCGTATAAATTGTGCCTTATCAAAAAGAACATGCTGGGAGTAAATAGACAGCGTAAGAGCAAAAATATGGAAACTTGGAATCAGTTATTCCAAAGGTATCAACATAAGACAGATGCAAACATCAATTTGATACAGTAATACTGTTATATATATAAAACACACACACACACACACACACACACACACACACACACACACACACACACACACACACACACACACACACCTGTTATACAGCAGTGTGCAGCAGGTGACCAGTTGCGTGCTACTGGTCACATTGGCATTGCTGAACTCTGTGCTCAGGAACTGGGGACACTGGACATCAGGGATGTACAAGATACCTAAAAAAACACACAGTGCAATGTCATCATACAAATAAAGTGAGAGGTTTTAGATTGTGTAACTCTGAACAAGAAATGCTGTAACATTTCTTCTTGGTTTTCATTACTTGCCCTGAATGATGTGTTTGCAATCCTACGTGAGAAGTTTAATAGTCCCTGACTTTCATCTTAAATTAACTTAATATGGACCTAATAAGATAATATTTAACTATAGTTCAAGTTCAATGCAAAGATGGATTATTAATAGTCCTGTGGGGCCAGAGTCTCTGTTCAAAACAGTTAAAATGGTTCCAGGAGCAATTTAAATCAGTTTAAGAGCAGAATAGTTCTGCTTTAAGAAACGCGAACCTGCATCTCTTCTCTGCTTTATCTTCAGAAAGAAACACAAAATGATATTCAAGAGATGCAAAAAAAAATTGTCGTCCTCCGAATACCAAGGTCTGTAATGGCATCAACATAATTCCATGGGATGAATTAAGTGTACCTCTACATATGAAAAACAACTTTTATAAATTGGCTACATTGACGGCGTGGGATTTTCGAACAGCAGACAGTATCGCTACATGAATGCAGTAGATAACAGATCAGGCACAGCAGTCACCTGCAATACAAGCTGTCATCAAACAGGAGACGCTGCCTGCAATGAGAGATCTGAGGCCACAGGAGGAGATGTCAGACCGTCGATCAGGAGCGAGAGCCGCTGGAAAATGTTAAAAATCCATAATACACAAACCAGACTTTTACAGCTATGGAGATGTAACAGTAATGAGACGAGAAGCTATTAAACTAGACACTATATTTGACAGCTTTAATGATTTGGTGGCGGCTTCTGTAAAAGGTGTGTTTCAGGGCCACCTGACTCTTTGCATCTACATAATCACTGACAATCACTTGAGCCAGCCAGAAAATCAAAGACAAGGTTCAAGTTTTCATCCTTCACATTTCAGTTTGTGGCAGAGACTGTGTTTGTTAGTTAGAGTAAAATGTTGAATTAAGGTTTTTTAAGTTTTTTTGATTATATTTCACAACGTGTTACATTCACCAGGAACTTTGTGACCTTTGAGTTTGGTGTTGAGAACTATTCTTGCTAACGGCTCAGAGGCATCACTCACACATCCCTCCAATCGCCATCCCCAGTGAAGCAAAGTTGGAAAATCCACACAAAGCGTAGGTTGCGATGGTTTCAGAGTGGACCTAGATAAGGAAACATTATTCATGGAAATTGTTATTTAATACATAATATCTAAGCAGGCTGTGTCATAGCTGTGTAAGTGGACATTCATTTACTGCCATACACATTTCCGATCTTTCAACTAAAACTTGAAAAGTGTCCAGTTCTCTTTTTCTTTAAATTTAATTGACGGATTAAAACTGCATGCATGTTTATGCAAAACGCTGCTTTCGGACACTGACTGAAGTGCCGGCATTTTTCCTGGGGGGGTGTGTGTGAGAACACAAATGTAAGAGTTAGTTACTCCGGACATTTTTCAGAACTTGTCCTGTCAGCCCCCTAGTCAAATGTTCGGAAAATGCCCAAGTGCGCCCATGTGACAATACAACAAGAAAATGTCCAGAACATGTGTGTTGAGGTTTCTAAAATTAAACCTCAGGTTAAGGCCCATACAGAGAAGATTTTAGAGCTTTCGATTAGAAGAGTAGAAGATGGCGTCAACATGGTGTAAACAAAAACATATCACTTCTGCAGTGGAATTTATACATTATGTCCTCCCTCCTGCATGCTCTACCCAGGCGACACCCTTCCTCTGTATTTTCTGGAAACGCGTTTGACCCGAATAATCTCCAGAGAACAAGGACAATCAGAAAGTACGAATATTTCGCTAGATGAGTGAGACTTACAGAAATGTACTGCTTCACGTCATTCACATATTCTGGCCCTCCTGCCTTCCGCCTCTTGATTAACTCCGACAAGTTCTGATAGGCCACAAACTCGTTGAGGAAAGTCTTTATGCCGAGCAGCTCAGCGACAATGAAACTGTCCTCCCAGGAGACGCCCATCATGAACGAGATGGGCATGAACACATAAGAGCAGATAAGCTTAAGATGGGACACAAAGAGATAAAGGGGAGTGTGAGTTGACAGGTGGGTCGACGTTCAACTTTATAAACACAGCATGAATGTTAATGGGGGGGTGTATCTGTGTTTGGTCAGGGCCTTCACCGCAAAGCTCAGCTGCGGACAATCAAACATCCCGCCCAGCCAGGAGAGGATGGCGTTCAAAAAGGCCAGCAGTGCCATGAAGGAAATGACGTTGACCACAATGCTGGCCACGACTCTAACAGCACAACCTGCACCTTGGGAGGCCGCCTCCAACACGTTCTTACTCTCTCTGAGGAGACACATGGAAAAGTTAAATGACCTTCAATCCTCTAACACTATAGTGTCATCAGCATACTGGTGGGGCTGGGCTGACGATATTTGACAAATTGGAGTCGGCGCCCCAGTTTTAAACAAGTTCAGCTTAGGTCAGTGTGAAAGTTTCTTCTGTCCCTGATGAATTGACATCTGCACATCGGCTCTGCACCTATAATATATCAATTTAGGTAAGACTAGATTTGTAGTTGGTCCCTGCACCTAACCATTTTAAATAGTTAGACCTGTCTTTGCTACATGTTGTGTTGCAGAGTCAGTCAGATTTTTTTTTTTAAGGCTGCGTCTGCCTGGCATCTCCTACCCTTTGTTCAGTTTGAGGTCATGTTCACTGATAGCAGCTGTCTTCTCTGTTTCAGGCCAGAACGTCTTGGCGATGGCGAGCGAGGCTGGAGCGGACATCAGTGATGCTGTCAACAAGTGTGATGCCTCAATCTCAAAAGAGAAGCACATACAGGATTACATAAATTCAGAAATCAATCTTTCATTTCCTGGCAGAGATTTGGCCTTTGTAAACTCTTAGTTTTTTTTTTTGTCTGTGTCTATTATGTCTTAAAACTGAAACTGAATGATTCCTGTATGTCTTTGGAGCTGGAATATAAAATTGTCAGTCTATATTTTAAACAGGAATCATATATAAAGTTATTTTGACTTATATAATCCTATTTATTATTCACTGATATTTGGGATATATTCCTGCTTAAACTACACTTTAAACTGTATGGCTGGCTTTCCCCTTAGGGTCATTTTATCAACGGCATTTCATTTTAAGATATTTAGAATCTACATACAACATATTCTTTTAAATATTGACTTAACTCTGACAACCTCAGTGCAATCGTCATCACCTCATCCATCTACATATTCCATACTCATATTCCTCACCCCGAAGGATATAAAGGCTCCTAAGATGCTACCGGAGATGCTGGCAAAACCTCCCGTCATCACAGCGTGCAGCTCAGAGAGAGTGAGCTCACTGAGGTAGGGTTTAATCAGGAGGGGTGTCTCTGACTTGAAGAGAGAGAGGGAGGATTAATTTGATATTTATGGATTGGAGCTGTATTTATGAATATACAATAAATATATCATTGAATGTTTGTTTGTTAGCATGATTCTTTTTCCTATCTCTAGTCAAGAGTGTGGTCTTTCAGTTTAAGGGGAGGACTTATTGATTTCAAGTTCAGATTTTTTTTATTGAATTTAAACCATGTGCTCCCACTCAAAAGACATAAAGCTAACACACCGAGAGCAAAGCCGGATGGATTTCATTTGTCAACACTATACCTGGCATTCCATTGATTGGGGAGTTTTTAAATTGAAGAAAAAAATCTGAGAACAGAGGATAAATCTGAGAGCAGAAGTTTCACGTGTGCACAGAAGCAGCGGGAGCACAAGCAGGGTATATTTGAATACAAGCGAATGATATTGAGTAAGAGAATTACAAAATCTGAACATGGAATCACTACGTCCTGTTCTCAAACTGAAAGACCAAGCTCTTGAATAAAGATCTGGGGAAAAAACCTGTTTTTTTTTTTGCGATTTTTTATTGTTTAAACTTTTGTTACCTGTCCCAAGAATATATTTCCTGCTGCAGCCATTGATTCTGTTGGTGACGTTCCCATGACGACGTGCATTATAAATCCTAGCTAGGGGAAAAACCCATATGGCAATGAACGTCAAAGGAAAATAATAGAACTGTTGATTTAAAGTATTCTAATTAAAAATCAATCATTGTTTCATTATGCTCCAATTTCTAATCATCATTATCTTTGATTTCTGACACTGTATTGCTCATTTTGAATGAGGATTTAAAGATAAATTATTAAAAGTAACTGATCTGACTTGAAATGTGACTTTCCACCCGAGCACTATCCACTTTCCTCACCTTGCAAATGAGCCACTGCATGAAGCCGATACAGTAGAGGATTGAGATGATAGAGCTTATAAACACCACGATAGGCATCACCTGGAGAGAGTCCAAAAAACCCTTATCATCAACATTACCCTCATTATTATCTCTATGTACGATTTTAAGTAATATTTAGGAATTATAGGCAAAATATGACATACAGATTAAGACTTAGACATTCTAATATATTTAATTGTAACAATCAACAGATTTGCAATTGTTTTTGTTCTACTTTTTCACTTAAGTACAGTGGATCATCTTAATTACATTTTTATTATTTTGATTACTTCTATTACAACTTGAGGTAAGGGAGAAACAGCCTGTTAACATGCTCAAAAACACATTCCATAAAACTCTGTCATGACACGGTACTGATATCAACATGTGTTTTTCTTGTTGCTGTTATTTTACTGTCGCCTCATTCACATGCACCATGTAGGACTGCGTCATACCTGAAAGGCAAAGAAGTGGTCTTTGTAACTGTCGCCAAACACAAATTGAGACCCAGCATCTGTGAAGGCCATGAAAGTCTGTGCGGAGAATATTTAGAATTGTCAGTAATAGAAACAGAAACGTTAGGAACAATTGATTATTCACAGAACATGCAAATCTTCCATCACCTATACTCTAAAATTTAAGTAGAGCTGCAGCAGGAATGTTGAGTTATAAATCTGGAATTTTACCAAAGGAAACAAGACAAATCCTTACATCCATCAGTCCATTCATACATCCCAGTTATCCTTTAAAGTTTGTGAGGGAGAGCTGGAAGCAGCTGCCAATCCCTTTACAGGGCCAACATATAGAGACAATCAACCATTCAGTCTAACCTTCACACCTACGGGCAATTTAGAGTCTCTAACTAACCTTGTGTGCACATCTCTGGACTGTGGGAGGAAGCTGGAGCCACAACAACAAAGAGAGAACGTACAAACTCCAAAGGCCCTGGTTGACTGACAAATTCATACCTAGAACCTTTCAGACCTTCTTTGTGTGTGTGTGTGTGTGTGTGTGTGTGTGTGTGTATTTTCACATACTTCAGCTTGTTTTCCTAGCCATTCCAGTGCTTGCAAGCCAAATGTGGTCCTGAGAGTCAGCAGACCGGCGACAAACTGTAGTCCAATCCCAGAGAGCAAAGTTTGCGGAGACCACTTCAACACACATGTACAATACATGATTATAAATTAATTTGTTGGCACTTGTGTGTGTGTTTGTGTGTGTGTGTGTGCGTGTTGAAGCTTTCTTTCGGGTCCTTTACCCTGAATGGATGTTTTGAGAACAACGCGATTAAGAAGATGAAGAGCAGCAAACCAAAGAAAGACATAAGCTGTCTGGTGCCCCGCTGGGCTGTGTCCAGTGCAAGCCAGCACACAACCGCCACCAGTACTGACATATATATACACCTGGAGAGAGAGGGAGAGAGAAAGACGATAGAGATGAACAGATGATGACATATTTGTACCTCTCTAACACATGTGATCTATCAGTAAGAAGAATGTTATAAAGAATTCAAAGGTTTACAGAATACCCAAACCCTCTCCTCTGTAAGAAAATGTTAAATACTAAACTGGTACATGGCTTAGAAAATGATTAGACAGTTTATAGGAAGGACCTTTAGCATCTTGTTTTATTTTTAGTAGCCTCTTCAGCTTTTTAATAACATGTTTAGTCATGTATTAATTGAAGAGGAAGGAGACACAAGTTGTAAACATATCACTGTGGACTGACAACATTCATATGACAAACCTGGTTGTTTTTAGCTTGTTTGTCTCTGGCCACCACACAAATTAAGTTAGTCTTGCTATTGAAGTACACTTATTCCCCATTTCTTATTAATACACATTTTACTAACATATTGTACTGTTTGTTGAAATTATTGTGTAACAGTTACAATCAGTTTGAGTCTTATACCCCAAGAATATTCATTCTCTATTATTACCACTTAATGAATATAGTTTATTTTTACATTAAAACACAAAACTACACGTGGTAATAAAGTGAATAGGCCTATAATTTTTATTCTACTCAGATATCTTGAATTGTTACTAGGTACAAGTACTTTGACACTTATTAACCCAGACTGGTTTCTTCCTCTGAAATGACTTCTTCTTCATACAAAAATCAATTGTAGGACACAACTAATTAACTGATTCTGTTCTTCAGCGATGGTTTGAAAAGTAATTGAGTTCTACGATGAGCTGTTTTTCAGGGGGAGAAACTTCAATGGAGATGATTTTGTTTGTGTCGGAGAGAAGACAAAGTTCTTCATTTGCCTTGTCACTTACCTAACGAGCGAACAGACTAACCAACTAACGAACGATATGAAAAAAGAACAGTATCTGTCAGTCGTCACACCAGAGTAGGAGAGCTGGAAGAGAATTGATCTTTTCTCACCATCTGATCCAGAACCAGTTCCTACTTAGAAGGTCTCTGATAGGACAGAGCTGCTCCCACAACCGGTCGCCATAGCGTTCCATCGTCCAATCCCAGACCAGAAAGAACACAGTAACCAAGGAGAGGACCAGAAGCCCGACTGCCCGGTTGAAGTTCAGAATACATGCCGCTATCACCATGGCAACACATCCTGAAATAAATTGAGAATTAATGTGAAATATGTCCCACAGTGCTGACAACATTTTAAACCTATTTAATTAAAATTATTCTAATCTCCTCATGTACGTGTTGTGTTATATCCTCCTCTCCGAGTGGTTGTGAGCTAATGTTAGATTTAACATTAGTGACCTGCCACAGAGATCTAATGCACAGCTGAAACCTAACTCAGTCATTGAGTAATACAATCTTTTACAAAATCATTAGAATCAAAATATAAGTAAATGTTCTCATGCTAAAACACATCATTACATTTCAGAACAAAGTTTGTGATATTTGCGGATCATTGTGAATGTTGTATTCTTGTACATATGGCTTTAATGTTGCAGCTGGTAAAAGGGGGTACTAATAAATGCTGCAGATATAACAATGAATCATTATTCAGTTGTTGGTTAAACTTTGTTTTGATAACCAAAGTAACTGATGATTTAAAATAAAAAAAAAAACACAGTGGCAGAATAAGCATATAGCATTTGTTTTAAAGAAGGTAAAAATGGAATAACTCAAATATTTGAGAACATTTACTTTGATACATTTCACAGCTGCTTTGTTGTACAAATGGCTTCAAGAGCATTTTAAAGGTGTTGCATGTAAAACAAACATGTTCACTTGAATCCGTCAAGACTGATGCCCTTTGTAACATAAACCAGACAGTTTTCACATTTCCATTACTTCATTTCAGTTCATTTTTATGTTTTGTTTTCTTGTCTTAAAGGTTCAGTGTCTACAATTTAGTGACATCTAGTGGTGAAGTTGCAGGTTGCAGCTGAATATCCATGGAGGTCATGGATAGTTTTTATGACAACTGAAGGCTACCACAGGTTCTCTTTCACATTTGGAATGGTTCCAAATGTGAAAGAGAACCTGTGGTAGCCTTCAGTTGTCATAAAAACTCAAAAGGTTAAAAACCTGTTGAGTCTGTGCTACCGTAAAAAACAAGGCGGCCTTCGTAGAGAGGACCCGCTCCTGCTGTAGATATACAGTATTTAAATATAAAATGTAGTATCTACACACACTCACACACACACACATACACACACACACACACACACACACACACACATACACACACACACACAGAAACACACGCATGCTCCGAGGCACATATCTTTTAGGATGTCGGTCCACTCAAACCAGCTCAACTAGTTTTTCCTACAGAAAATTTAACAGCCCCTTACTATTGTTATTCAGCATCAACTTCTAAAAGAAAGACTGACCATGTTTTTCAATATACTTAGTGTAGTTTCTTTGATCAACGTCGATGCAAAATCAAAAAGTATCAAACAAAGACAATTTAGAGTAATGACTCTCTAATGTTTCAACCGTAAGAACTAAGTTTCAGTTGGATTTCGGGCCTCTTTTAAAACACACTGATGGCATGTACCCACAGACAGTGACCCAACACCCATTTAGTGTCTTCAGTTACAGATTAACAGAAGTCAACAAAGATAATTAACCTGCTACTAACACCAGGCGTATAAACAGGTGGATCTGGCCTCTGTGTTCTGCCAAATAGCCCTGGACTGCCTCCATTTTCTTCTCCAGCATGCTGAGCACACACAAAAAAAGGAAGATAAGGGGGTTGATAAGGCGAAAGGACATAAATGGAACATCAAAGGGATGAGTGAGAGCTGACAATTCAGAAGACACCGAGGGAATCTAACATGAAGAGATACTGAATGTTTGTGTGTTTGAGAAAAAACAACCAGAAGACAGAACGCAACCTTTTTTCCCGTTCTTCAGACATTTTCTGTACATCCTCTGCAGTCTCCGCAGCGCTGTTCACATCAATGTATATCTGATCCTGCTCCTTTCTCACACATACACACACACACGCACACACACACACACACAAGAGAGCTTCTTTTCTTGTGCATACGTACATATATCAAACCTTACTTTACCTGTTTGGCAAAAAACACTGTGCAGCTGTTTGAATACACGTCTGAAACTTGATCCTCAAAACTTTGCCATTGATTTGAATTTCCTGTTATAAACCTTGAATGTTCTTGGTGAGGCAAGCCAATGGTCTGATTCAGTAAAAAGCCAGTAGAGTTGGAATTAAAGTAAATATATGGAAACAAATAATTGATTATCTGTTGAAATGGACTGCAGGAGTTCTCAAACATTCCTATTCTTTTAAATGTTATTAATCATGAATAACTTTAGAGATAAGTGTGTGCTCAAAAGTTCTGCCTACCTCTGACTTAAAGGCTGTGTTGTTGATTCCTCTTTTCTGACAAGTCTTCTCTATTATGTTCAGCTCCATCCTCTTACTGCTTTGTTTGACACTGGGAGACTTTTCCCATACCTGTACTGTTCTTCTCCCCTCCCATTGTCCCTCCCTCTCTGACTCTGTCGCACACAGGTATCCTTCTCAGGACTTTGCATTGACTTCCAGTCATTGTCGACAGCCTAAGCCCTTATCAACTTGACGACAGTTCACATCTTTCCTCAGAAAATTATGTTTTTCCAGACCGGGCTTCAGCTTTCATGAAGGACTACACAAACACACACACACACACACACACACACACACACACACACACACACACACACACACACACACACACACACACACACACACACACACAATGTATATGTATAGTATCATTCAGGGTTTTTTGGTTGAAAACCGGAATAAACGCTATCACAGAAATTCCCAAAAATCTGACCAAATACCAATCAGCATCACATGACCTCTCTCATTGCTCCCTGTACCCGCTCCACTGGTGCTACAGATAACATCAACAATGGCTCTGTTCAGCTCAACTGTCCAGTATGAGAGTGAGCCAGCGTGCAACATACCAAGCCCCAGAAACTGAAAGAGCTGAAATTCAACTATTATTCATATTCTGTTCGACTTAACTGACTTTAACTTTTCCTGCTCTGACATGGACAAATATGTGCCATGAAAAATCCCTGCAGTGCTCACATACCCTCTGTGATGAAGGATCATTGTGTTGTTTATATGTGGATGCAGCCTGTGCAACTTGACACTGCACTCATATTTCTTGAAATATCCCAGCAGCCACTAGAGAGCAGTATTGTATAATTTCTCAAGACCATAGTGTAGGTGGACGGTATGAAGAGGTCAGAGCAGGTGATAGGGATGCAATGGACAGCAGGTGACTGTGAGGAAACAATACATACAGTAACAGCAATGGGACAACAGGGGAAAGTGATGCAATAATAGATTATTGTAATGTGATAACAGTTGATTATGATGTAGTAATAGTTGATTATGATGTAATAACAGGTGATTGTGATTTAAAAGCTGGTGATAGTTATGTAATAACAGGTGATTATGATGTAATAGCAGGTTATTGTGATGTAATAACAAGTGATTGTGATGAATTAACAGGCCATTGTGATGTAATAACAGACCATTGTGATGTAGTAATAGTTGATAATAATGTAATAACAGGTTATTGTGATGCAACAACAGGTGATTATGATGTAATAACAGGTTATTTTAATGCAATATAAAGAAGAATCTGATGCAACAATTAGTGAATGCTGCAATAACATTTTTATTTAATAACTGACCATTAACCAACAACAGTTGACTATGATGTAATACTATGTGATTGTGATGTAATAACAGGTGATTGAATATGATGCACCAATGATTACAGATTATTATGATGTATTACTGAAATTGAAAAAAAGCAAAAATCGATGAATCAATCAATATTCAAATATTTTTATATTGTATCATATATTTGTAAATACAACTGTAGCAATTTCACTGCTCTTAAAATCATGATCAATTTAAAATCTTTTGGATGGGACTGTTGGTCAGGTGTCACTTTTGGTTTTGAGAACATACCTAAACCCACCATTGAAGAGATTGATCATAGACTGCAGTTGTTGCAGCCCTATAGTGACGACGCAACAGATGATAATGTACAGCCATGAGGTTATGGTGACCTCAAATATACACAATTGGGTGCTTGATTGGTGATCAGTGATTTAGCCACAGAAACAAAGAAGAAAATGACCCTTACAGGACTCGCATCTTAGCTCATTTGAATAAACACATTTTAAATATAATCAAAACATTATTTTATAATCAAGGATCCACAGAGCAACTTCAGGAAAGTGTGTGATGCTGTGCTTTTTTGAGCCCACACATTTACGTTTGTAAGTCAACTCGTCTAACTCCAGATGTACTCACATGATAATCAACAGAGGACGCAGACGCATGTGTCAGCTCAAAGATAACTTTGTTCACGGTTTTTAGAGGGACTTACATTTTCTGTAAATTATAAATCATTGCAAAATTATTTGTGTTTTGCAATTAACACATCAAGCAAGACGCTAAATATGGCACGCTATAGTTTGCTCACAGTGTTGGATATAAAACGTTGCAAATGGCGCTTTGTCTAACGATGACAGATGGTTCAAGAGGGTGATTACATGTTTAAAACGACAAAGACCTTTAACAAGGGTTACGGCCTCTGTCACATTTAGAAAAAGGCGGAGAGAGTAATTGGAATATTCTGCTTATGAGACGATGTTTTAATTGGCACGCCCACGCCGCTCTGTGCAGAATGTGACGGCACAGGCGACTAGTGAGGCATCCGCCAGATTGGTTCAGACACAGACAGGGCTCCGTAATTACACTCCTCTATTCAGTGCACTGCCTGTGCGTCAGTGCGAACGTCATATTAGAGCTGCACATGGGGGACAGGGCATTCGAGAGGGGGAAAGGAGAGGAGAGGAGGAGAGGAGACTCCTCACAGATGTGGTGTGTTGGGGTTATTGCTGCTCATAGGCAGATGAGGCTGTCAGTCTCTGTCTCACACATCAGGTGAAACACTGAAGAGACGTATAGCTCCATTCCTGAACCGCTGTGCAGCAGTTAAAGACGGATCAGCTCCTGTGTCAGACGTGCATCCAGCAGTAGGAGCTGTAAAACAGCAGCAGAGCGACGGGGTTGCAGCCGTCCATTCAAGGATGACAGCTTATTGATTCAAGTCTAGCTCTGGCTGGGAGCCCTGTATGATTATGAAATACAGCCTAATGATTTAATAAGGCAATGCTTGGTCTAGTACACACCAGATAAAGACTTGGTGATTGGTGATTGCTCCCTCTTTCTCTCACTGTCTCTCACTTACATACATGCTGCTGTAGACATTACAACCTACTGGGCTTTTACACTGGAACCACTGGCTCACCTGCCATTCAAAAATCCTGTAAAACAGTTACATGCTATAACATGTTTAGTGTGAAACAGCGCTTTTTCTTTGCATTATCTTTCCCATGTATAATAATTTTCCTATTTTAATTAATATGACTGGAAACGTGACACTTAGGTCACGATCTACCTTCAGCCAGGTTTGTTTTCATTGATTAACTTCAGGCCTATACAGGTCGACTTAGAAATCCCTTTGCATAACAACCAGACAATAATGATAATCACATATAAGGACAGCAACTGTGGGGATGAGAATGATTATGACAATTAGAGCCTGCAAATTAATGCCCTCTTATATCTCATCTATACATATAATCTGCTACCAGATCAATTAAATAATCTTTAGTGCACAATGTGTGTTTGTGTGTGTGAATGTGTGTGTGTGTGTGTGTGTTTGTGTGTGTGTGTGTGTGTATGTGTGTGTGTGTGTGTGTGTGTATGTGTGGTCATTTCTGAGGTCCTGGTTAAAATTACAGATAAAATATAAATCGTGGTTAAGTCAAGGTGAAGGCTAAGAGTAAGGTTTTCATTGGCTGTCCACAGTGAATGGAGGTCAGTGCATGCAAGTCCTGATAAGGGTACCATCACAAACCTGTGGGTGTGGGTTAGGGTGTGGAATTAAAAAAAGAGAGGAGAAAACAAACTAAAGGGTTCTTATGGGGTTAGGGTTAAGTAAGGGATGAGGTTTGGGCAAGGAGCTATAGGGATTACGTTATGCAAATTAGGGTCCTGCTAAGACATAAGTACAAGGTTGTGTGTACGTGATCCAGGTATTTCTCACGTTGTGGGGACCTAAATCTGTTAACACGGTCACATTATGGGGACTTGTCTAGCTTGTGGGTTAGGTTAAGGCTATAGGAGTTAGAGGAGTCGTGCAGCCAAGTCCTAAGCACCTATGCACACCTATGCACCGGACTTCCCCCCCCCCCCCCCCCCCCTGCACCCACCCAGACCCCTTCTGCATGAAAGCAGAGCAAGGAGCATCATCACTTCCCTGAGAGCCATCGATGAGGTATCACGGTCTGCTGTAACGCTGGTGGGCGCTCCCATACCCGCCATCCACCACCACCAGCAGCCGAGCACCATCCACACACAGAGGACAGTGTGGCGAGGACGCAGCGGCCAGTGCGTGACAGCTGAGAAAGAGAGAGAGAGAGAGAGAGAGAGAGAGAGAGAGAGAGAGAGAGAGAGAGAGAGAGAGAGAGAGAGAGAGAGAGAGAGAGAGAGAGAGAGAGAGAGAGACCCTCCCTGGCACACAGTGTGTCAGTGTGATTTTGGCTGACGGGGGACTGTGGAGGATTCACGCAGGAACCAGGAGGACCCACTCTCCTCTTTCCCCCTGTTTCACACCTTTCTCGCCGCCTCCTCTGTCATCCTTGGTCGCGGACGATGGTTTTCTAATCTGCGCCCCCTGCTCCCACCTCAGCATCGGATTTTTACGCTTCACCACCTCCTACTCCTTGGCTGATTTGTGGTTGAACCAGGGGGACTGATTCCCATCCAACCTGCGGGCCGGGCCGTGCCGTGCCGGTCTGTTTCAGCGAGCCTTGGTAATTGCTGAAGTTGGCACCCGACGATGAGCGCCTTGAGACCCGGGAGCGGGGCTCTCTCCGCGCCGGGGAGGAGGGGGCCCGGGTCGTGGCGGTTCCTGTGGTGGTGGGTCGCGGCGGTCGAGTTGGCGGTGGGCTCGGGAGACCCGTGGTTGTCCGCGGAGGCATGCCCGTCCTCCTGCTCCTGCAGCAGCACCAAGATCTCCTGCGTGGATCCGGAGCGAGGCATCAACGCCTTCCCGGTCCTGCAGAGCGAGGCGGAGATGGAGAACATCACCGACATGTGAGTGTCTCTACGGGCATCAGATTCACTAAAATGGAGACAGATGGTCCTCACATATAGTTTCATTAAGGTGGCACTTTACAAATAAAGGAACGTCATCCATCACCCCTCTTCTGGCCGGAGGATATGGCACACACGCTGCGCAAGGACCCGCTTCTATTCCTCTTTACATTACATCTTCATCTAAGGCATGCATTAAATATAAAACAATACATTCATCCATAAATCCACACATTGATCTATTCTGCACAGCTTCATGGCTCATGTGTAGCCTAACATTACATAACAGCCATAATCACATGAGACACATCTCAACACCAAACAGCAGAAGACACTGAAATCACTTTATCCTGACAAACGAGACAAAACGCAGTGTGTGTGTATTTGTGCGTGCATGGTGTGCGTGCGCGTGTCTGTGTGTGTGTACGTGGATGGCTCTCGCACTCACACTGTCCAAATATTAGCACAGACACTTCCCGAGATGGCTTTGTATTAGTATATTTAAATGAAGCACAGAACAGCAGAGAGGAGTCGATGCAGAGGTGAATTTTCTAGTAGAGTTGTTTGGCTTGTAGTCTATCTGAAGACTGGACTGTCCTTTATTTGGCTGCTGTGTGAGGGAGAAGATCAGAGATGACACAACAACTGTGCTTTGGAAATGTACAGCAGCCTATCACCCCTCACCACCCCAGCCTTTTCACTCACATTTCAAATGTGGAAATGAATTGAAACAAGTGTTTCCTCTATGTGTGAGCAATTAAACGGGGGGATTAGAGCATCAAACAGCTGCAGCAGTCTGATTCTTGGCAAAGATAAACGGCCTTGTTGATAATGACTTTTGTCAGAGATAAACAGTCTTCATCCTTCGGCCTTGGATGAGCCTTGGAAGCAGTTTTTTTTTTAAATGAGACATGCAGCCGGCAGTCATGTGAGGAAAGAGCATCCATTCACTCAACTGCTCGTCTAATGTAAACAGACAAATTACTGAGGACAGGGCCACATCTAATTCCAAACGACCTTGCCAAAAAAAAAGGGTGAGATATGTTATAATCTCCTAGACATCCTGATTTGACAGGATCCGTCTGCATGACACAGACTAAATCGCAAAGGATGATATTTATTTTTCGACTGATCACTTGGTGAGATTCTAATGGGTGTTGGCTGTTTGAAAGATACCGACACAGGAGAAAAAGCCCAGGGAGCTGTTTAATGGAGCCTTAAGATCGACAAGAAAACATTTCACCTATTAAAACATCAGAAAATGTGTTATTTGTTGTTTTAAAGTACAGATTTATTGTACACAGGGGATCATGTATAAACTGATGGACATTTGTGGGTGTAGTAAACTTCACTCTTCCCTGTCAGCTGACACAAAACATGCAGAGAAGATGTGATAAAATCTAATCGAAAAGAAATGGATACAAAGTGTGAACATTGTCTTGTGTTTGTGACAATTAATTTTAGGTGGCTCATTATTATCAGGCCTTCTCCAGCAAAAGTCAGTTTTTTTCATACCAGGTTGTAAATGCTGTTTTTCAAAGGATGGCTTTCATTTGTCAGCCTCGAAGCTGCTGACATTCTGGATCAGCTTCTTTAATTATTGAAAGGCACAGTATCACATTTTATTACTTTAAAAAATATATATACATCTTTTTTCCAGGTTTTATTTGATAGTGACAGCAGAGACCTGGCAGGAAATGAAACCGGCAGATATAGCCGAGCTGATGTGCAACAAATTTTGGATTTAAAATGGAGATATTGCGATTACATGGTCTTTGGTGTGGACCAGCGTCTTGGACTCCGAGGTCAGCAGGACAGCCCCTGTTGGAAATAACTCTCGTTGTTAGATGTCGTCTTTTCCACGCACACTTCTCAATCTTTTGAATTGTGTTAAAAATGATATATTTCAGAGGACAAACACTTTGTATCAGATCGAATTTGAAGTGATTATCAGTGGCCCCTTAACGATCTTGGAAATCAATGGATGTAATTAGACTATTTTTTGTCACCACATGAGAAGTTGCATTTAATGATACTGTGATTTACCCAAACACAGAGGTGGCTGCAGGACAAAGAGCTCTGCAGTGACTGTTACAGCATGTTCCCTCTGAAGCTTGCTCCCGGGTTCACTCTTGAGGAATTGTTTAGCCCCAGAATGTTCAGATATCTGATTCCACATCTGAGAAGTACACGCATTATATTTCAGAACCCGCTCACACAGTAACACTCAAGCACAAGAGGGAGTGGCCGAACTCTCCCGTTAGTCCTTAAAACCCGACAGGTCAAGTGCTGAGGTGAAGCTGCAGGAGAAGAGAAGAAGCCATACAGCCCGCTCCTCCTGTGCCACAGATATCAGCCGCAGCCCTTCAGCAGTTCATTTTTTAATGCTGAATGCTAATTATATGGCCTAATTATGTCCCTTTGTCTTGTTGAAATGTTTCTGTTTATGCTTGTCATCTGGTTAACTAATGAGTCTTGTGACACACACACTTGTATCTCCTGACAGTTACATCGTCAACCAGGGCAGCTTCTCCTCCATCAACGACAAAGACCTGCACTACTACAAGAATCTCAGGAACCTGTGAGTCTCCACTGGCTTTTATTACAGAGGAAAACGCTGAATACACAGGAGGGGGTCGGCGGTTCGATCCCCGGCTCCTCCAGGCCGCATGTCAAATTGGTAGTGACACTGAACCCAAATTGTGTGTGTGAAGGACATGTGATAGAAAAACAATGTATGTCAGTGTGTGTCAATGGGTGAATATCTCTTCTAATGGAAAGGGCTTTGTGTGGTTGCGCATCACAAGCCCTATATACTGTCGTCGCCAGGCACTAAACTTGACCTCGCCTCCGGCGATTTGACAAACGTGTTTGTTGATCCAGGATTTGAGAAGGAATAATTAGACACGTATACATGAAGTTCTGGAAATTGAACATTTATTGTAAAATAAAGAAATACTTACAGAGAGTCTCTGGGGTTCTGCCGGACACGTCACCAGGTTCACTGGATCATGTCGAGAAGAAGCCCCGTTCAATCCTAAGTCCACAGTATATATAATCAGACACAGGGTGGGCACAGAGGCGGTTCTTTTTCTTTGAGGGAATTCAGTTATTGGCCAGATGAATACTGTTTCCTCAAAGTGCAGTTTTTTGCAAGCACATCACTTTCAACTGACCAGGTGTCCCACTACTGTGGCCTTGACAAACAGGGAGCTTGCTACAGTGGAGAGACCCAGCAGATTAAACATTTCAGGAGGATTTCATATCTTTTTCTCACCATGTTTCATGAAGCACCTCATTGTATTAGTTATGGCTGATACAATGAATTGCCATCACACACTTTTCTCCGAATTGTATTTTGGGTCAGATTGACATTCAGATTGACACCTGCTCTTTCAGTGGTCGTGCTCTGGGCCTGACCCTGCATCTGAGTCAAAAAGATATACATCATTCCAAATATAAGAAACAGTTGTAGCATTATTGATTATATGGATTATAAATCCAAAAATGTTCATAGGATATAGGTAAAATATAATCACAAGATACAGAGAAACATAAATATCTCAACAATACATATACATAATATGTTCTGTGGCAATATTTAAATGTTTCTGTATATATTTAATGGACAATACAGTGACCAATAGGCATTATTAGAACTATAAATGTAACTAATACTATTAATAACAATAATAATAACAGTACTAACATTTATGAGGCATATTGGTTTACTCTTCTTTTACTAATCGCTCTCCCTCTTTACTTTTTACATGGTCTTTTTATTACTACTTTAAAATCCCATCTCTGCAGCTTCTCTGTCTCATTTTATTTCTCATTTTAAAAAAAGAAAAGAAGCGTCCGCAGCATTTTCTTCCAACGCAATAATCTGTTAAGTGGGCACCACCTAATTTCCCAGCCAATATCCCATTTTCTGGACAGATTAGCTCAAAGCACGTTACACACTGCAAGTGTCTGCGATTTTTAGCTGCAGCTTGATCCAGTGTGGAGAAAACTCCAAATGCAGGGTGAGGACCACTGTCCTCCAAGAAACACTTAACACAAAGTTATACTATACGTATTTTGTAAAACGTGATACCAGTATTTCCCAGTTTGAATCATTTTACAGTGATCGTTAGCTACATGTCAATCTTTTAAACAGCGGAATGAAAACCCTCGCTCAGTCCAAGTCCTCTCAGACATGATCAATCAGTCACAGAACATTGATTAAACTGACTTAAACTGACGCGATCTCACAGCCTCGCCTCTGAGCTCCTGGTTGTAACTGTGCTGAGTAAGGTAGAGTATACAGTGACGTTAAAGGCACATAACTTATTCATGAAACAGTTCCCTATATGGAGACATTTGTGAAAATTATATATATATACAAGATAAGAGTGTAAATTGTTCTGGAGAAAAAAAACTGCACCAATTGTGAAAACAGGGAAACAAAATCTAAACTGCCTGTATTGTCTCCTGTTCTTTGGCAAACATCCCTGGAAACTGGATCTTTGGGTTTTAAACCCAACAAGACAGTTTATTAGGTGATTGAGATGATCAGAGAAATAATCATTTTAGTGAAATGCTTTTTTCGAACGTTGCTTTAATGGCACAGCAGATGACCTGCTCATTTGGTTTCTCTCCATGCGAACAACACACTCTTTCAGCTATTTACACAACACAGAACTATACGCTCAAATGCAACAGGGCCTCAAATTAGAACAACATCACCTATTGTTTGTCCTCATGCCCTGATAGAGCCACACATACAGTATGTGGCGCTACAGTCTCCTCATATCATATTGCTCAAAGGCCAAGGAATATTCCATTCCATATGTGTCCTTTGGAATAAAACGACTAAACTGTACTAAATTACTTACAAAGATATTAGATGTTCCTAAAAAATATTTCCAGCAATTTATCATGATTGTTTTAAGGGATTAAGCTTTTCAAAGACCCCCTTCCAGCGTGCCAAGGTCCCACTGATAAAGATAATGTGTAGTACCTGTGCCCTTCAAACACTTCATTTCTGTCCTTTGTGTTTGCGTTCGTAATTTAAATCAAAAGGATCACACCTTCTAAAAAAAGTGCTTCATAAAACATTTATAAGTTGTGAGTAATATTCATAAATAATCTGTTCATATTTTATTAATGGGAAAATCCCTTTTTTCTGTTATATACTCCTCAAGGATGACTTATTAGAAAAAAATTGTTTTCTTCAGACGTCATGGAGCTGATCTGAATTTATGTCTCTGCTGTTGTATTTTATTGCAAACTATCATTCAGGAAGATGTTGATGAGACTGTTATACAAAAAAATTTCAGAACGGTGACCAACAGCAAGCTGACATATGTATCGAAGCTGGCTTTCCAAAACAACATCAAGTTGCAGTACCTGTAAGTAAAAACACATCCCATGCTTTCACAATATATAGAATACCTTGTGTTTTCTATTGAGCTGTGCAGCCATTATTTATCTCTTGCCGAGAATCATTTGTTTCAAATTATTAAAATGTACTTATCTTTTAAATCCTTTACCTGTTTTGAATTCATAAATGTATTGCATTACCCTTTGTGAATGAATAATTGGCTACACAACACATTAAGATCAATACAGATAGCGTATAGAGAGAAAAATAATCAGAAATAAATGGCTGAGTCAAACTCAAACATAATTTAAGTTTGATGATTATTACACTGATACAATGCACCACTTTAAGGTTAATTGTCTCTGGAGGAGAAACACTTTTAATGAGAATAAATACTTCAGGCTTTTCCGTGCATGTAATAATGTACCGTCAGTTGTTGCAACACTAACCCAACTTTTTCTTTTGTATTTCAAATCTAATGCCCTTCCCTGATTTTCTGATTTTCTGATTTCAAGGAATCTGAAAGATAACAACTTGTCATCCCTGTCCTGGAGAATATTCAGAAACCTCAACATGTCTTATCTGTGAGTTCAGCCTTCACGGTCAATCTCTCTCTCTGTGTCTGTCCGTCTGTCCTTCCAGTCATTATCATGCCCTGCATATAAACACAGAACGACACAGCATCTGTGGTGTGTCCTCGTTTCTGATGTGATGATTTGAAGCTTATAGTTGCGTTTGCTTCTGCCTGCACCCTTGGATTTTTAGATTGAGGCAGCGGGACAGAGATAAGCTGAAGTGACAGTAAACCAACCGGGGCACAATGTGATTGGCTACGGCCACGATGAAGGAAACTGTATCTATCCTTTACTCAGTCTACCGTCTCTGTCATGAAGCAATAACTGAGAGATTGAAATTAGTGGGGAAATAAATTTGTTATAGTAATATAATTTTGGTTCATATGCCTTCTTGCTAAGACTTTGATGAGAAGATGAATGCCACTCTCAAATCTCTCTTTTAGATATAAAGCCAAGAGACCGTTAGCTTAGCTAAAAGCATTAAGACTGTGGACAGGGGAGAGCAGTTGGCCTGACTCCATCCAAAGGCAACGGAACAATCTTACCATCACAAGACTTGTTAAATCTGTACCAAAACCAAAGTGTAAAAATGTCAAGTTGTTGTTTTAAGGGGTGTTATGTGCTGGACAGTGTCTTGTCCGAGGGCACTGACTCTCTCTCTCTCTATCTCTCTTTCTCTCTCTCTCTCTCTATCCACTGGTTGCTTGGCAGCCTGGGGGTAACAGCAACACTTCAGGATGTTAACCTCGACCAGCCGAGTAAAAGTTATAGGCGCAAAAAACACCAGCATAAGTTCTATACCCCAGGTTTTTGTTTGGATTCAAAATCGAGAGACAACATCTCTAAACTGGTGAGCCTCAGAAGTCCGGATTTTGATATCGCTCGTCCGAGGCAGTTGGCTGTTAAACCCCTTCCCCAGGTCTTTATGCTAAGCTGCTCGTGGCTGTAGCTTCATATTTAACAATCATGCATGGCAGTGGTATCAGTCTTCTCATTCCACTAGTGACAGGAAAGGAAATTAGCTTATTTTACATAGTGTGAAGTGTTTTTATTGCATTTAAACATATTGTGCTGGCAGTTGCCACATAGAGACCATTAAGATTTTACTCACCCCGCGAGTCAATGTTCTTGACTTTTTGTGTGTGCGTGTGTGTGTGTGTGTGTGTGTGTGTGTGTGTGTAGGATCCTGTCGGGGAACCCTCTGCACTGCTCCTGTGAAAACATGTGGATCAAGCTTTGGCTAGGGGAGGAAGCAGACACTCAGGAGCTGCGCTGCATTGAGGAAAGAGGAGGACGCAAGCTGCTGTCCAGACTGATGCTGCCTAACTGTGGTGAGGACACACACACACACATGCGCATGCACCCAAGCTGGAGAAGACATTTGAAGGTGTAGCAGAGTGGAAAGCAATAAAGCACCGGGTGGAAAACTGTAATTTATCTTCTAGAGAAACTGTTCCATTCACATTTGTCTGAGGGTTCATGTGTACCCTAGTTTGTGTGTGTGTGTGTGTGTGTGTGTGTGTGTGTGTGTGTGTGTTTGTTTATGCATGAATGTGTATGTATTTAGGTGGAGGGATTATACTTTTACTGCAAGACAAGTGTTCTGTCAGCCAATAGGGTGGTTCGGGGGATGATTGACTGTAGAAAGGAGATTTGCTATTAAAACCTATGAGAATACATGTGCAGATATCATAGTTCATGCATTGAGAACAGCAAAGCAGTATCACTAATATTAATGTACCCACAGATAATTGAATTTCCACATTATGCACACTGTGCTTATTCTGCACAGTTCTGCTTAGCTTGTGTGTTGTAATTCCCAGAGGCTCAGTGCAGTGCAAAAAGAACTGCAACATCTCACACGTGAACAACAAAAACAAATGACCAAAGGTATTAATTCATTTTTTATCCTATGTTAGTCAATGGCAAGATTAAAAAAAGTTGGAAAACGTACCCCTCGGAAAATACGAAAAAAAACTGCCTGGCCTGGAGTTAGCTCCTCTTTCAGGCGGAGGTAGAGGGAGGGAGGTAAAGCCTGGTGAGCCTTTCTTTTGCAAGCTTTCTAAATGTACTTTTAAGATTTGTGGAGTGTTTCCCCTTGAGAAATGTTCCACACATTTTATCACCTTCCACTACAAGACACTTGCTCTTATCTAAGACATATTCATCATATATTCAAATTATTCCCTAATGGGACTTGGGCTCTTTGTGCCAACTGTCATTGCTGCCATGATGCCAGCCGTGGTCGGACTGGCAACACATCATGGACCGTGCGGAGCTGCTTGTGTCCACGATGGTGCTGCCAGCTGGTGTTAAACTGATGCAGCAAAATTAAAATGGTACGATTTCATATCCACTCAAAATACTAGTATTACGTGGGAATTGATAAAGACCAAAGCTAAGGACATTTTCTCTGTCTGTTCTAGTTTGGCAAACAATTAATACTGTTTTATTTACACACCGTTTTGAATAGCCTTGTTTTGTTGTTTCAGTTAAATTTGTACATCCATAGTTTAGGTTATTTCATTAACAATAATAACAGTAATGCACACAGAGCCCTGCTTTAATGACGGGTTCAAAAATATAATTTGATTTCTGCTGAGAATCATTGAAAGGCCACAGACACGGAGGAGTCTGACGTTGTCTCCGTCCTGAAGGGATTTTACTCATATGATGCATAGATTAGCTGCTAGTCAGAGGAGAGAGGGATGTGTGACATATTGAGTAGTGTGTGTGTGTGTGTGTGTGTGTGGCATGACAGGTTGCGTCGCCTTATAGACTGGTCTCAGTCATCTGAGACGTTTGCTTGTACCTGCAGAAAAGGTCGTTGTGCAGGACATTATAGAAGCAGAACGACTATAACACGAAGAGGAAACGTGTGATTGAACACACATCAGACATCATGACATCAGAGAGTCTCTGAAGATGCTGAGTGGAGAAAATTCCCTGCATGTATCTCAGTAAAATGAAGTGTTATAAAGACCATCTGCACCCTGTCGTATAACACCGGTGACCAGCTGCCACACAGCGGATTTCATTTCCTCTTTCCCTGAGTCATTGTTTATCAGTTGACCAGGAAATAATTGTTCATGGATTTGCAGAAAGCTGAACCACTACACTAACCTGCAACAGATATGACATAAATATTTGACTGAGATAAATTCAGAAAGAAATATTGTTCTGAACTGTGCTGACCAATCCACAGCTCACCACTTGGTTTGAATCCCGGCTTGGTCAGGGGTCTTTTTATGTGAAGAGATGTTCCACAGTCCAAAGACATGCAGATCGGGAAATAGGTTATTCAGAGACTCTAAATTTCCAATAGGTGTGAAGGTGAGAATGAATGGTTGTGGGTCCAACCCTGCCTTTTGCCCAATATCAGCTGGGAGCATGGTTTTAATCTGCAAAGAAAAAATATTAAGCATTCCCCAGAAAATACGTTGAAACTTAAAACTTCCATATTCTTGAAAGAGTTCCTGTCAAAGCGTAAACGTGTAGCATCAGTCTAACCAGCGAGCTTGCTGCCGCTCCACTTCAGACTTCCACAGACCACAAACCTTTTATGCACTTGCTTAAGAGAGTCTTTATCAAGCCTGAATGCATAAATGTCAGCGGTTAATTGATGTTTTATTCTTACCTTCTTTACTGCATATTGCATCTCCTGCATACATTTTTAATGAATCTATCTATTTTGGACGCTCTGCTATTCATAAACAGGGTCAGATTACAGCTTGACCTGTCGGTGAAAGCCTGAGTCAGTGCTGCTGAACAATGTGTCCGAACACAGCCTGGATTTTTCTTTTGGTCTCCACCAGCACAGATCTGACGAGATGGACAATCAGTTTTAATATAGAGCTTAACCCAAGTAAACGAATCAAACTGGATTGTTCCATCCGCTCTGCAAATAAGTGCAGTCAAATCTAGTTTGTTCTTGTAAAGTGACATAAAACACCCACTTCATGTTTGATTTAAATTCATAAAAGACACAATAAAAGCAGTCAGAAAAGCTTTATGGGCCTTAATAGAAATGTAATCTAATTTCTGTTGCTAATAGGACAGGACATTTCTCTGCTGTTGACAGCCCAAATCATTTGGCCAGAAAATAGCTCTGGGCAGTTGGGACGCACAGGACACAAACAATAAGTTAGGCTGCAGGAAGCTAAGAATGTCACTGATAACTCCTATTGATCTGTCCCCTCTGCCTCCCTTCCACGGGGCCAGGTTATTTTTGGCATTAGCACAGTTCCATCAGGGTCCGTGGAGAGGTGGTCAGGGGACCCCCTGGCAGTGTGACATATGAGGAGGAGGACATGGTGGGGCAGGGGTGCCAAATGATGCCCCAGGGTTAACAAAGATACTTCAAAAGACCTCTCAGTCTGGCCAGGCTGCAGACCTCTGTCGTTTCTCTCTCTCTCTCTGGCTGTGCTTCCTCTTTATTACTCATTTTCCATCTGTCTGTGTCTTTCACGTGTGCGACTGCTCCTCTGTCTGTATGGCTGAACATTTCTGAGTGACACAAAGGAGCGGAAGTACCCAGCGATGCCCTCGGGCTGATACTGAGCTCCCGGGCCACCCACATATGTCTCTCTCTCTGTGGACTGTTTACTGCTGCAGCTCCAGTCAAAAAATAAAAAAAGGGGCTGGCACACAGACGGTTCCCACTGCTGACAGATAGAAAACTCACCAAAAAAAGTGCTGCTCTGATGCCACTGCAGTCCCATGCCTGGGCAACATAAATAAAAAAATGGTGAATCACTGAGCAGAAATGTAAGGGGACAAAACAGCTGCACGTGTAGAAAAATAAATAAAAAACTCAGTTGTGAAGTGGAGGATGAAAACAATAAAACA
This sequence comes from Pleuronectes platessa, assembly GCF_947347685.1. Taxonomy (NCBI): domain Eukaryota; kingdom Metazoa; phylum Chordata; class Actinopteri; order Pleuronectiformes; family Pleuronectidae; genus Pleuronectes; species Pleuronectes platessa. The sequence goes on along the minus strand of NC_070629.1, from coordinate 20,073,493 downwards.
CCTGATACAAACCCCTAAACTCTCCACTTGGTTTAATCCCCTTTAATGACTCTCCCTTAACGTGTATGATTACTTGAGCTTACAAAGTTCAGGAAGTCACTTGAAGCTTTTGTGGGTAAAAGTAGCTGCTAAATGCTCCGAAAGGGATACATGTTAATCATTGGAAGTAGCTGTCCTGATAGAGAAGGTGCTTCTCTCGTTCATGTGCCGTGGAGACGACAGCCGATGGATTACCAGGTCTCTCCTGGTCACAACACGGTACTGCAGCGCTCTGTCTTCATCTGTCTCCACCTCTTTTCGTCTGTCTCCTCTGTCCGTTCATTGGTCTGTCTATTAGGCTCCTCTGCCCTTTGTCATCCCCCACTTTCCTGTCTCTATATTCGTGTAGCTTTTACCTCCCTCCATCTCTGATCTGGAATCAGTACCAGCTGCCATTAGGTGAGAGGCAGGGAACACTTTAGATCATCAGTCCATCTCAGGGCCAACATATAGAGACAAACAACCACTCGTACTCGCATTCACATCTCCAGGCATTGTAGAGTCTCCACTTAACCTTCTTCCAATCTGCATGTCTTTGGACTGTGAGAGGAGTGCGTAGTATCTGGAGAAAACCCACACAGACATGGGGAAAACATGCAAACTCCACAAAGAAAGGCTGCGTCCGAAGCCGGGATTCGAACTATGAACCTGTGAGGCCTGCAGTGCTAAACACTGCTCCACCATGCCTCCTCCAGTCCTAATCAATTAAATTAAAATAAACAACACAAGTGATTATGTTAAACTTAAAACCATGAATATCAGTGGAGAGCATATTCCTCCCCCAAGGTCCAACCGTCCTCTTTATGAAATCACATTTAAATTCACTAGATCCATTTTCTATTTGGAACTGCTCCAAATGACACCCACTCATAAAAATCTGTCCCTTAAACATGATTTTTTTTCATCAACCTATCTTGCCAGGTTTGTAGAAAGAGAAAAAAAGTGTGCACTTCAAAATTATATGAAAAGTCGTATTTATTTGTATCATTGTTGTTGTTTAGTAATTGACTATTGTTTAAAGATTGTACTGTGAAGTACAAATCTGATTTTAGGCTAGTGCTCCATGGCCCTGTCCCTGGATCCAACCCTGCCTGACGTGGTTTTAATTTGAACCATAATAATTATAATCAGAAATTAAATAATCTATATATTGGATTTCAAAGATGCCCAGCAGTTGCCAACCCCCTTTACCTTCCTCACGTTTCATAATGTAATGACAGGCGTCACTGCGCTCAAACATTAGGACAATGCAGAGGAAAACTCAGGGACAGATTTGTGTTTGTGTGATTCATTTGCTTCTCTCCTGTTGTTATATTGGACAAAGGTTTTTCCCCACCTCTCGTGACAAATCCTGACTCTTCCCGGAAATGTATGATATAGACATATGTGAACACCTCTCTAAACACCACAATGGCCGTGCCTATTGTTGCCTGTCACAGGAGCAACAATGACACCTCCAGCAGTGGAATATGCTGTGGCTTATTGTACCGAGGTTTCAATCCAGAGAGCAGTGGATGTTTTCTTCCTTTTTAAAAGCGGGATGTGAGCAGCTATTCAGCGCCCATCTGGGGTACGTGCTCCTGGTGAATGGAGGCATTCTGGAATTACGGAGCGTCAAGAACCGGTTTATGTTCTAATGACACGTAATCTTCACATATTCTTCACATATAATCTTCATATAATTAATTATTATAACATTTTTTGAAAATACAAATAAGCTGCTGATGGTGAGCTCCACAAAAACCACACGAACAGACTGGGTAACCCGATAGCTGATCATATCACATGGGCTCATGCGACATGAGCAGCAGGTGCCAGGTTTAATTTCCAGCAGAAGAAACCATTTACTATGCCTCTCTCCTCTCTGTCATCATTTCCAAGGCCTCTTCTTCACTCTGTCTGTTCATATAAACGCTCAAATGACAATAAACAACAACTAATAAACAAAAGAAACCTAAATAAATTATAAAATAGATTTTGAATTATTGGCTTAAATGAGGTTAGACATTCAAAGGAAGCATGCTTACCATTACTTTCAATTCCAACCCATATTTTTTGTATAGCGTCTAATCTCTTTAAACAGAATCAATGTGTGAATATACACAGTCTGTAGGCTGCTTGTGTTTTGCAGAGAGAAATGTTCTTGTGTTGCTGGTTGTACTGTAGAGACAGAGACCGTACAATACTGGAGAGAGAAACCCAAAGGTTCAAACCATGAACAAGCACTCGGCGAGAAACCTGAAAGAAACTAATTAGCCCTGAAATGTTCCTGTTATGATGACCCTGACTGACTACAACGAGTTTTACAGTCTAAATCAAAACTAAACTACCAAGTCTAAACTGAAAGACAAGTCAATTTAACTCCATCTCATATTTTGGTTGTACAAGTGCATCATTTTCCATTATCCCATGTAAAACAGTTCATACTGCCTAACCAGGACTGACTGGAAGAATGAATGAAATGGGGGGGGGGGGGGGGGGGCATCTTTCTCAAATAAATCATTTTACTATGGAGCCACATGGGAGCTGTAGAAAAAGCCAGCGTTGGCCTTTCAGTACAAATCTAGAGTGACACTTAAACCCAGGAGGCCCCGGGGCCAGGTTCTCTTTTTGAAGTGACTGCTTCGTGTTGGAAATTCAATCAATTGACTACAAAATGGCACAAAAGGATCAGAAAGACACTAAAAAAGACGACAACGGCAATCAAAGTAATGACAATGAGATGCAAAGCAACTAAAAAAGACCCTAAAATGATGACAAAGAGCCACAAAATAACTACAAAAAGACACAAAATCAGAGTATCCACAAAGATTGTTGGAGGGGCTTTAACATGTATATGCCTGTAGGGCTCCATGAATCCCAATCATCCAAATCCTTCAGAGATCTACATAGAGAGAGCAAGAGAAGAAAAGAGAATAGACCAGTAGCAGATTATGAAATTGATTGTGGAAATAGAAGTTCAGGACCATATAAGACAGATGGATCAGTTTACCTGAGCTCAGTCTGTGTCATTAGTTTCTCCATCGTTTGATTTCCCGTATTTTTGTTAAGGTATGAATGAATGAATGTTTTTCAGAACCATGAATTATTCCCTAGTGAACTGGTAAAAAGTCAAAAACTTGGAGGAAGTGAAAATAAATTCATAGATGTGACCTTTGTCTCCAAAAATTGCCAAAATTAAATGAGTGCCTTCTTTGTCCTTGTCACTACCTTGCACCAAGTTTGGTGGAAATGCATTTTAAGTTTTGCTAGTTTTTGCGTAATTCGACTGACAAACAACCAAACAACCAAACAGTTCCATCCTTTGGAGATAGTACTCAGACATTGTTCTGCTATCTTCTGTCAGTTCTAGTATAAGTGAAATCAGCTTCTGAGCCACATCGACTGTATTTTTGTTAAGTCAAACTTGATAAGATGATAAGATGCGATCTTTACTGAGGATTCCCCGTCGCTCTCTTGCCCCTGTTTTTTTCAAGCTCTATTTTCCCCCTGACATTTTTGAAAAGTGGATCCTCTGATTGTTATATTTGTATTCCAAATGAAGACAGACACTTTCAGGTGGGGTAATTTTACCGGTTTATTTCAACCCACATAGGCTTCATAGGGTTTATGTGTGTGTGTGTGTGTGTGTGTGTGTGTGTGTGTGTGTGTGTGTGTCTGTTTGTGTGCGGATTGCTGTAGTGGCAGAGGAAAACTGATTTACTGAGAGTCTGTTAAGATATGTGGCTCTGATATGGCAGCTGGCCGGCCAATCGCTGAAATGACTGTTTTTTAGTGCGTCTTGCAGTGATTGAGAGGGTTGCCGTAGTGATAAGTGGGTTGCCCTGGTGATAAGCATTCTGCCGATGGACAGGACAGGTTGGGAGAGGAGGGGAGGAGGGGAGGAGGGGAGGAGGGGAGAGGGTTCGATAAGACAATCTGTCCAGTTTTATCTGCAGTAGCTGTTGACACCTGTGTCTTCGCTGCTCCTGTTTTTGGTTCTCATGGCTCTCGCCGCTATATCACTTTACTCTTTCCACCAGTTCTTCTTTTTTTTTTTACGATCTGGCCTTCTTCATTTTATCATCTCTTTTCTTCTTCTCTACTTTATTCTCTCATCATTTTTGTTCCCCTTCCCTGCTGGTCCTCTCCTCTTCTCTTCTCTTCTTCCTCCTTTCTTCACCGATGATGTTATTAGACAGGGGGACAAGGACGGCAAGACTCTGATTGAGTCTGATTGGTCGTACTCAGGTCACCTCCTGGTCAGCATTGCATTGTGTGCGCGCGCACACACACGCGCATGAGCACACACGCACACGCACACGCACACAGTAACATGCACAGTGTCTAGTGTCACCAGTGTCTTTGCTTTGACAGAGGCTTCAGACTCTGTCCAATCAATTTAGTACTTGCTCTGCTGAAGACATGCACTAGTAATCAGTGTAACCATCACCGTGTTTGAACTCTGCCTCTTTGTCTGACTGTTTGATTGGAGTGACTGTGCTTAAATGCAAGTGTGTTACTTTGTGTATGTGTGTTTGAGAGAGATTGAGTTTGAGGTCTCTCTTTGTGTGCATCTCTTTTCACTCGGTGGTAGTGGGTGTGTGTGTGTTCCTGCTCTTCCACTCTTATTGTCGAGGTTGTTACGTGCCTTGTGTTTTAACTGAACGGACGAGAGTCGGCCATGAATCCTAAGTTTGCTTTCCTCCCCAACCCCCTCTCTCAATCCATCACTATATCCTTGTCTCTCTGTCTTCCTCATCCTCTTCCTCTTCGTCCCCACTCCCTGGTTGTATGTAGAGGTACCCATGGCAACTCTGAGCCCAGACAAAGTGACAGTAAAGGAGGGGGCGAACGTGCTGCTGTCCTGCACGACCTCCGGCGTGCCTTCACCTGAGCTGATATGGAACATAGCACTGGTCACCAACTATGTGGTAAGACTACACATGCACGTGCATGAAAATCCAGACTATGGTCCAGACCATGGTTCAAGTCTTTTTCTTTGTGACATTGTTTACATTTGATCTGGTTAGTTTTGGTTCCGATTTGAACTCAAACAAATAGTCTATTAAGTGATTATTTAATCAAAAGGAAAAACTTGATAACTGACTAATTGTCTCTGTCCTTTTTAAATTTAAGAGATTTGCCAGTTTCAACATTTAAAATGAGGAATTTTTAAAAGTTGAAGTTTTTATCATATACACTCAGTTTATAAGCTAAACCTGGCTAAAGCCAAAACAGCTCACACAACAGCCCTTCAATAAATCCTGTATCCTGAAGGTTATAATGTTCAGGAGTTGTTGAAGGGGATGTTGAGGCCTGTACTTTGAGGTGCCGGTGAATTGTATTTCACTTCCAGGTGTTGCTACTCCTCATTTGTATAAATACAGGAGTCACTGTGAAACGCTTCATGCTTATATATATTTTGTGTTTACACACTCAGATCGAGACATCGGGCCAGATTTCAGGGCTGCGACTGTCCAACCTGTCGTCGCTGGATCACAACAGCAAGATCAGCTGCACGGCTGAGAACATTGTCGGAGAGAAGGAGTCCTCTCTGCTGCTGGATATACTTTGTAGGTTCACCCTGTGGCACAGTGCCCTAGTTGTATGTAGATGAATGTGTCAAAGTGTGTCTATGTGTTGTAAAACAGAGAGTTAAAAGCTGGAGAAGACTGTTCTTCTCATGTTTTAATCAGAGCTTCTGCACGCTGTTTTTTTCCTCTATCTTGTTTTCTGTCTTTTCGGGTTTGTGCTGTAATCTCTCCATTCTCTCCACTTCCTTCAGTTCCTCCCAAAATCAATAAGCTGGGGGATGCAATCCCAGACCATCACTGGTGCATCCCCTTCAGTGTGGCAGGTACGAGACCAATAACCCATTCATTGTACTTTGCTGTTGTTTTCCCGTGATTTGACAAGGTCCGTCCCTAGATCTCACCAAATGTATTAATCACAGTAATGACTACATACACAAAGAATACTGACTAATGAAATCCGAGTTGTACTTAGTCACATCTTAAAACTTTTCCAGGAAACCCCAAGCCGCAGTTTAAATGGTTTCTGGATGACAAGGCGGTGATGGAGGACAGCTACATTACGACCATGATCCATGACATCACAGACCGGGAGTACCATGGCTGCCTGCAGCTGGACAGCCCTACACACCTCTACAACGGGAGGTACAGGCTGTTGGTTACAAATAAATATGGGTCAGACGAGAGGGAGGTGAAGGCCCACTTCATGCACGAGCCCTGGGATGGTGAGGACTTTTCACATTGTTTTGATCAAGACCAGTTATATGTAGCACTAGATCTATTTCTTTTAAAATCAATATTTAACTTTAACCAAAAGCACAGAACTTGAAATCATAGATGACAGAAAATGTATTAGCAACTGTTTTTATTATCAGTTGACTCCTTCTCAGGCTGCATTCAAAGTATAAACTTCTCAGATGTGTGGATTTGCTTCTTCTTTTCTCGCACCTCATTGTTTATCCTCTGACTGTGACCTTGTCACTGTCGAACATTTCTATTCAGGAAATGTGAAGTACTGTTATCTGTGTCTGAAGACTTTCACTTGTATGGATTTTTGAAGCGGCATGATGTTATTTCACATCTTCAATACGAACACGGAATTTATATATTTCTAAGATGTTCATATGTTAATTATGAAAGGTTAGTTGTTGGCATGAAAGCTAAAACGGGATTCCATATTGGCAAATGATTGCAATTATTGTTTGTTATCAGATGGACTGCTTTTTTATGAAAAGGAGGAAAGTCAGTTGTGCGCTGGTTAAAACCATTAATAGGCAAACATTATCTGCACATTGGAATAAAGTATCTAAATCATTACTGGACTTACTCTTGAAATGGTTATATTGGAAAATATATAAGTATATGTAACTAGCTGATCAAACTCACCATCAGCAGACTGAGAGGAAAAAGTGAAAGACAATCACATCTAATATCTAATATTTCTAAAGAGCTTTAATCGACTGTGCAGGTACAATCTATGTGATATTTGACCAAGGGGAACATTTTTATCAGATTTGATCTTTCTTTCTTTCCTGCTTGTCATGATGTGCAGGGACTGAGAAGGAACCATATTATTATGGTGCGTAAAATAACTTTTCATAACTATATATTTTTTTTAAATCTAACATGTCAGACTTAGTGTCTGTGTTTTTTCGAGACACGTGTTTTATAATGTTTAACATCTCATCAGTCTGTTGTGTCTGTGTCTTCAGTCTGTTTTTGTGAGGAGCATGTCAAGAAATTACTGTTTAATTGTTTTGAAATGTTTAACACCAAATTTTTTCTTGTGTCTTTCTCCAACACCTTCTCCTTCCTGCAGAAGTAACCACAGGTACTGGCCTTAACTGTGTCTTTTATTTACTCACTCCTAATCCCAAGCACCACTGTTATGTTATACATCATTATATTGATATTGACTAAAACCTGCCTTAGATACTGTTGCAATGCCTGTCAAATGTTCATATACTTCCAGGGAACATAAACAGTTTATCTTGATAACGTTGGCAGATTCTTACTTGGCTTACCAGCCAACGGAGCTGGACACAACGTCGAGAGCTAGTTTAAGCTCTCGTGACATGTGGGACCAGTGTTATTTTGAAGTCTGTTTACCTGAACTGTGTCTTTCCCCTGAAATGAATATGTCAAGAGTATTCATTTTTGGAGCTGATCTTTCAAAGGGCAAAGGTCAAGGTCAATGCAAATATCGTTCAAAATACACATTTTCCAAAAAAGCAGGGCTAGCGAGCTAATCTTAAGGTTATATTCAAAGCAGAGAATGATTATCCATGGTTTGATAAATTGCAACATTAAGAGGTCATGAAGAAGTCTGAAAATGATATCATAGTTCAAAATGTCTCTGTATCCTATAGAACTATAAACACAACCTAAAGCTTAGAGAGATCGAAATATAATTCATGACCATATGGTAGACTTGATGTCCTCATGACATCACGCAAGTCAAAACAATCACATAGTATTTGTCATTGTGTGGTATGAATTCCATCTTGATGACGTTGTTCCGAAATTACATTATTACAGTATTAAAAAATTGCCTCAATGAGATTTATGTGCAGGGAATGTATTGGAGCTGTTTTGCTTTAAATCAATACCATTCTTTCTTTTAGTATTTTCTATTTTAGCATGTGTAAAATAAAAAATAAATTATAAAACCACCATCCAAACCCTTTCACAAATGTTGAGTATTGGCCTGTGCACTTCACTTCGGTTTAACTTGAATACTGCAGCCTGGCTCGGCCTGGTTACAGTTACTAAGCTAAGATTGTACAATTCCTGAAATTACCATAAAATACAAATACTCGTTGAACTCACTTCTCCGGCTGAGCAAGCTATTCAATATTACCAAACGCAGATGACCAATGAATTATATATAATGCATATATTACACGAGTAGATAACTGACCTTCACTTGATCACACATCACTCATTCAGTGGCTCTTCTCCTCTAATCGTCCCTCTCTCTCTTTCTCTCTCTCTCTCCCACACCTGCATAGAAGAGCCCCCTGTAGATCCACCTGAGGACAGAGTCGCTGTAAGTCTCGCCAGTGATTGCCTCTGTCAGTTGTTGACTTTGTCTGTCTGAAGTTACTGAATGAACACAACATAAAGATGCAGCAGTCGGCTACTTTAGAAAATCTGCCTCCCTTGGACAGAGATGCAAATAAAGCTTGTGGATTATAGCTTATGATTTCTGGTGTGTGGATTTTGGCTTTGGGAAGGTTCTGTAGGTTTCTAACTCCACTTCTTCATGGTGCAGGTGTACGTGGTGGTGGGCATCGCCGCTGTAGCCTTCACTGGTTTCCTCCTCATGCTGGTTATCCTCAAGTTCGGAGGAAACTCCAAGTTTGGCATCAAAGGTAAGAATCCAGATTTTCATCTTATTGGCCTTCACCTTGTTAAGGAGGATGAGAGCTTCAGGACGAATGCTGAATGGTTGCCATTGATGTTTGGATGCTCGGATATGTAGATCAAAGTCTCATGGGAATGGATAGCTTCATGGATACAATTAAAACACAATCAAAAGATTGGGCCACAAACAATAAAATCTGAAACTGGAACCTGATATCACACCAGAACAGACACAAGTTTAAACAAAGGGAAAAAATAAACTTTATTGATTTTTTAAATGCTGATAAACTATAAAGCTGCTCACTTATAATCACTTGTTGAGCTACACTTATTTAGCACGATGCAGATTTTTAATCGACAATTTTAGCTTTTTTATGAATTATTCTGATACATAATTACTACAAATTGTACTTTTAACTTCATTATGTAAAATACATGTTCACTTCCTTGACAAACGTTTGCTGTGTTTTTTTTCTAACTGTTGCTGGAGTGACCTTCACTTTTAGCCTTGAGCATACAGTATATATTAACATTGTCCTCATAATGGTCATTTAAGATCAGCAGTTGATCATCTTGAGGCTAAAATCTGAGTCCAGATAAGAAAAGGTTTGTGTGTTATGTTCAGAGTATTCCAGGAAGTCATTGGGTTATTCAGAGTTGCACGGCGCGCTGATCTGGTTTCACACACAGACCGCCACGTATCCATGAATCCATCCAGTTCAGGTGGAGACAGCTGCTGTGTGACGGAGTTTAATTTGGTCTCAGAACTGTCGGTGAATAACACGCATGTCGACTTAACCGAGCTGCTCTCGTCTTTTACATGTTGACGTGTAACTACTGTGGTCGTCATTACTGAAATGCCCCCCCCAGCCCACCCAACACACACCCACAACCACACCCCCCCCCCCCCCACACACACACACACATACAGCATTTCTCGTTTGAGAGTTTTCAAAACATTGTGTGACTTCTGCCATAGCTACAGTGTAACTAATCTTATTTAGTCTTTTAATTGATTTAACTGACTCACTAGAACAGATTTGTGTTTTGCTTGTTTTGACACGTGGCTGATCATTTCTCTTTCTTTGTGAACTAACGATAACCCTTCTGACCGAGACTCCCATTTCCACCCACTGCTCCCATTTCTAGAAACATACAGTACATAACCATGTTCATGCCATTTTTTGGGGAGGGGAATATAGATGTATTCAATGTGCAGCCAAAGAACTGTGGGCTGACAGACTTTGGATAATTTCCACTGGCTCATTTGTCATGTTGAAAACAAAATTCTGTGTGAAAATTCATATGATGGGTGTTTGAGCTATTTTCCATTCAGTTCACTTTTGTTTGGTTGAAAGGGAATAATAATGTATTCTCGATAAGTAATAAGTAACTCAAAATTCAACCTTCTGGGGAAGTCATATCGTGCCTTTTAAAGATACAGTTGTTTCAGGAATAAATAACTTCTCTTGGCACCGTTTGAGAGATTAGCATTTGATGCAGTGAATGTCCACATTTGATATTCAAATGACCGAAGAAAAAAGTGAATGCAAATGTCGACACAAACCCAATAAATGTGTGTTTGCAAGAGTGTGTGTATATGTATTTGTGTGACAAGAGGTCGCACCACTGAGGTGCAGTGTTTTGGCAGTGATTGATTTATGGCCCCTCAGAGACGATGAGTGAAAGACAGATGCAGCAGCTACTATATGCATTTTATCTGAATGTGTAGTGCACTTTTACTTCTATCTTTGTGACGACCACATTTTAGCATCTTGGAGTGAGGACATTTGGCCGTTCCTCACTTTGGGCTGTTTGAGGGTCAAGACATGCCTTTAGGGTTCAGGTTAGAAATAGGCTTAGGTTAGGGTTAGGTATTTAAGCAACTGCATAACCTCCTAACTTGAGATGAGGAATCTTACCGTCATTGTGAGTTCCCAATACATGACTGACTGGAGATGGGGGATCGCAAACTACACGTTCTTGCAACAGGAGAAAAAAAACCTAACTGGTGCCCACACTGCGTTTAACGATGAAACCAAGCCAGAAGAGGCACATCGAATCCGGTGATCCTCCTGCCCTTCTGTGTCATTCATCTCACAGAATGAGCTGGAAGAGGTGAAACACTCCAGTTGACATCATACTTATTAAAAATAGAGAGCGGCTCAGACTGGACTTTTTTGTTCGAACCCCTCCAAGCCCGAGAGAAAACTAATTGAGCCTGACCTGAGCCTGAAGCTGCACTGACTTTGTCTTACCCTTTACCTCACGCACATGTTAATTGCTTGATTTCCGCTAAAACAGACACGTGCAATGTAAAAAATCAAGGGCACCTCACCACTGCATTTACCTTCACCCTACCCTTACGGCAAGGGGCAAGTAAATGCATAATGTCCTAACTAAAGTAGACGTACAAGAATGCCTGTGTGTCTTCTTTCTCTATTGGAGGTGAGTGAGGTTGCTCTACAGAAAATGATTTATGTATATAGAGTTTATATGTATGTTTCCTTGTCTCCCCACTCTTGCACATGTATGCACTTGTGTAGGATGTTAGGTCATACTACTGTTTTGCCCTCCTGATCGCCCCCCCCCCCCACACCCCCGAGTCTTCCTCCTCCACTCTTTCCACTGACAAGTTCTCTCCCCATGCTTCGCATACTGTACATCCAGATGCATGTGCCCTGCAGCGTGTTGACATTGGGGCGAGTGTGTTGAGAGATACTGAGACACTGAGACCCAGTGGCATCAGTGTGAACGGCAGAGTCAGAGGAAAAGTTGGAGGGCTGCGAGTTAACCAGAGCGGCGACAGTTATAAAACCCACTGTTTGCCTCTAACGTCTGCATATATCCAACACCGGACCAATGACCAAAGTACATCTGAACAGAAGTGTAGTCGCAGATGGCAGCACGCTATCAGTGCTAATTTAAACCAAGCAGCACTTTGTCATGACAACACTTGTTTTCTCAATCATAAACATCCCTACAGACACACACACACACACACACACACACACACACACACACACACACACACGATCACAGGAAGTGCTGATGGTGAGGATAGACTTGTGTGCTGAAAGTGTGAAGAGAGTGCGTCAGGCCTTCTGCCATATTGGTCAGGTGTGCATGAGAGAGTCAGCCGGATACAGATGCTGCAATTCAACTCTATCTGACGATTGAGTCAAAAGATGTAGCTGATGCTTTACATTATTTATACTGACCCCCCCCCCCCCCCCCTCATCAATAACACATGGTTACAAGTTACCTCTACCGCCACTATCTCCTCGCTGATTCTTGTCACACAAATATAGGATGAATGTAAGATAACCGTCACATTTTAGTGTTTGGCAGACCAAAGGGCAAGGCGTGGTGAATCTTAATAACAAAAAACTAATTACAGTCTCGTCGGTGGCAGACAGGCAAATTATAAAGATTCAAATCAGAAAAAAATCACCAAAAGCAGAAGAATAAACCAGGAAAACAGGTGGAATCAAAACTGAAGCGCAAAGAATGTCCAGGGATGTGAACCAACAAACTGATAGAGGAGCTCAGAGACTGTAAACACAAAGGAGGGGGAGCAATAGGACAAAGGTGCAGCCAATCACAAAGGAGGGAAACTATAGACAAAGACAGGTAGTAAAGTAAGAGATGATTCAAAGTAAAACAGGAAACAATAAACTCAAGGGGCAAATCCAAAAAGCCAACTATATAAAACCAGAGTCCAAACATGACTGGATCCGGATCATCACCAAAATGGAATGCGTTCTTCCCTCAGCCATACCACATCTGTCCACCAGGTTTTGGGGAAATCCATGCAGTTGTTTTTGTATAATTTTTACCCACAAATTTACCAAGAAACAAACAGACAGGGGTGGAAACATAACCTCCTTGGCATCAGTGGAAATAATTTAGCAAGAGAAATCAAGTTCAGAATTACCTGCGCACATCCACGCCTTGTCTGTCACACACAAACTAAAGCGCCCAAAACGTTTTCAGCTGCATAGATGGGAAATGAAAAATGATTCAGAAAGTCGGAGAAATCGAGAAAGAATGAGAGCACGGAAGCTGAAATAGGTCTGTTCCGAAAGCCTAACAGGTTCCACAAAATTACACATAACGACCCTCCGCAAAGTGACTGCAGACTCCTGAGTGGGAAAACACATCCCACAAATGCAGTGGGGTGAGGGGAGGACGCAGCAGCATCTCTATGTGTTTGTGACCGCAAAGCACCTGTAAGAAAGGGGAGGCGCGGATATAAAGCTCAGAGCGAGAAGGACGTGTCAAGACAGGATTAAGAAAAGAGGGATTGAAGGTGAAACAGTAAATGTGAAGTGGGGAGGAAGGGGGAGAGAGAGAGAGAGAGAAAGAGAGAGAGAGACAGAGAGAGAGAGAGGATAAAAGAGAGTGAATGCAAAAATTGACTATTTTGCAAGAAATGAGAGAGGGGGAGAGAGACAGCAACTTCGTGTGTGTGTGTGAGCGAGAGAGGGAGAGACAGACAGACAGAGAGAGAGGCAGATTTGAGAGAAAGCTGAAGTTAAAAAAGCGCGATAGAGGAAGAGGAAACGAAAAAGTGAGACGAAGCGTCCTCTCTTGTCTTCTTATCAATGATTCATTATTGGTGCAGGTTTCAGTTTTCTTCTTGTTTGGTGGGGTTGCACACCTCCTCCTCTCTCTCTCTCTCGCTCACGTGCACACACAGCTCCTCGCTGCTGATCGATCGATTGGACACCCTCAAGGTCAGCAGAGCTCCACTCCGAGGCACTATTGAGCATGCTCATCATTTCTTCTTCTTCAGCACCGTCCTTAGAGCCATGACGCTCACACGCTTGACATCTTCTATCAGCTTGCACCGAGCGTGTGTTTGACTTTAGTATTAAGCCTCAACAATAACACACAACAAATACCCGCCCCGTGTCTTTTCAGCTAATCGTAAACAAGACGGCCATCTTCAAAGGTCAGCTTGGGGGGATGTATGAATAAGGTCTGCCACATTAAAGCTGCCGTGCGTTTTACTCTGACATTTCTTTCACAACTGTAACAAGTGGTTTGCAGGTCAGTGGGTAAACAGCCTAAAGCCCTTACTGCTTTGAGTCACTTTAGCGCTGCATTGGGACTAAAGACACCTGAACTACAATGGTGGTTTATGCAAGTCATTATGGACCTGAGGAGCTGGGTGCAAAGAGGATGGACAGCTCAGTGTAGCAGCTCTTGCAGCTACACTGACAAATAGTATCAGTAACTTATTTGTACTTGTCCCCTTTTTTCTAAGAAGCAATCATACAATCTGTGTCCTTAATATATTAATATATTTAAGCTAACGGCTCATATAATAATTCCATTTTTAAGATTTAACTATGAGCCATACTGTGCCTTATGTTCACAAAAATGCTCGATTAGGCTCTAGTCCCATGTGATCCTGGGGCATAGATGGATGGGTAGATGGAAAGAAAAGAAAAGAAAAGAAAAGAAAGCATCCTGGTGCTGTTTATTATTCCATTTTGTGTCCTGACACAGACAGAAGAGTTTTGTTTGTTTGCTGGTTTCAACGTTCAGCGCTGCAGGGAGAAATGTCTAAATGCCTTTGGCAGATCCTGAGGGCAGTGATTGTTTGAAGTGCTCAGAAATGGAAACGGCTTTTTTCCAAAGTGAAATGGTGCCTGAAGATCTTGTCTGTGCACTTTGGTGACTGCAGCTTTTCTTTACACAGAGCACTTTATAAGTGATTGTTTTTACTTCTTCTTACATTGACCTCTGGTCAGATGTTAGAAATTCAGGTTTGCATTTAAAAAGAGGTTTGATAGTTTGCAAAAAGATGCAAGATCTTCATTTTCCGCAGGCCAGAAAATATCACATCTCTGATGTCAGGTTCTAGAATTGCTGAGACTTTAACCATTCCTCCACCTGATTGGACGGACATGCCGCTAACAATGTTTAGATTACCACACACAACCTACAGTGTTAACACTCTGGGATTATGATGAAACCTTTTTCATTAATGCTGTACCAGTACAGTATCTACCAATACTTTTATGTAGTTATTGGGAAATAAGTGGGATAACAATTCGGGATGTCATCAAGAAGTTATATAGCATTTACATCATAGCTATATCCAGGTTTTTTAACAAGGGTAAACCAGCTAAAAAGGGAGATTCCCATTGTTTCTCTGTTTTAACCAGATAATATGTTCTATGTCCTGAAAGCACCAGAAACTGAGAAACTATCCGTCACATTGTTTTATTCTACACAATACAACAAAAATAAATTGCAGGTTCATGTTTCAACATTTCGCCAAAAGAAGGTGCAGAGTCAGCATCTAGACAGCCAAAATAAAGAAGGAGAAATTATTGCATCCACCAAGGAGTCATGTCTCTATCACTACTGATCGGAGCCAGAGCTTTGTCTACCGCAGAATCACCTGACCCGGAATGCCAATAGTATCCAATCCCATTACAGACCAAAAACAGATGTTGTTTGTTTTTTTGACCAGTGGAAAAAGGGGCTTTATACTAATGTTATTTTAATTTACCTACTGGGTATCTACTCTATTATTAAAGGATATGAGGTAATGATCTTCGATGTGAACGTTTTCAGGGAGGACGGAGTGATTACTTCTTATTCACCAACATGTCGTGTGACTTTATGTCAAAATGATCATATTACCAACAAACAGTTAAACTACATTGTTCCTTTATAATTTAAGGGTACAGCAGCTTGTCATGGCTAACAGTGGTCTCTAGAGACTTATGGTCTTGTGGCTCTCCGCCTGTCATTGATGCACAAACCTCACCTGCACTCGATGTGCCTGAATGTTGTAGGTTTTCTCAGTATTTCTCAGTCATGTCGAACTATCGGTCCGCACTGTACTGGCACAACAGTGCTACAAACGATTGCACCATAGATTCAAAGCAATTAAGCCGTACATTGTGGGCTGTAATTTAAAGGGTTTCCCAATTTACTTAAGGCTATCAAACTGGGAAAATGTGCCAGCTGTTTCGCACATGTTGCACTTCTGCAGAAATTGGTTTCTAACTAAAGTGACTATAGAACCTACAGAAAAATAGTCAATATGAGCATTTGATGATCTTCTAAACTGGTCCACATGATTTTAAGAGGATATGAAAGCACCCATGTGTGGAATCAGACAACCCAAAGCCTTGATGGTCTATTTTGAAAAGGTCAAGTGTTTGTGGACAGAGAACTGTTGGTGAATTGGCAGTGACCATCAGTCGGTCTCTGTCAGGGAGTTTATTGTGGGGCTGCACATAATTTCCTGTCTTGTATTGGTCAGTCTGACCTTTGCTAACAGTCAGAGCGGGAAAAATGAGATTGTTGAGACTGGGAGAGCAGTGTGGGAACAGGACATTATGCATATGTACAGATTGTGTGCGGCTTCAGCTGAAATAATCACAGTGTAGCTGAGGATTGAGAATACGTTTCCGTTTTGAAATATTAGTTTTTTAAATTGGATTATTCTCCACTTCAGACAGAAAGCACTTTACGATGTTCAGTATGACCTTTTTGTTTTTCCCGCTGATGGCCCATCTGCATATCAAGGAACAAAAATGGACTTTAGATGCATATAAGGAAAGCTGGGGGTCATAAACTCTCACACAGCACATGAACTCTTTAAATACTGAACCATTTATCTAGGAAACTGAAGACACCACAGTCTGGGATTGGAGGTTTTCTGGCGGCAGCTGTAATTTTATTAATGGAAATAATCTGTTTATGTTATTTTCAGATGGTACTCTGCCCCTTAGCACAGATCAAACTAGAAAGAGTCGTTTGGCCGTCATGTTATAACTGGATAAACATCTCCATATGCTGTAAAATAAGGTCTTTGATTGTTGGAAAGTATTTTATAAAAAAAAAAACATTAGCAGGGCCATTACTCAGTTGTATCCAGGTGTTTTATTAGCAGCATTGCAAAGGTAATATAATCTCTGCCATTGCTTCTATTAAAAACACCTGAACTCAGGGATCTGCCAGACCAAGACAATGATGTCATCAGTAACAGCAGAAAACAGTAGAGAATAGGGAACACCTTTGTAACTCACGTTTCACAGAAGCATAACGATGTCTTCACATGTAGCAGTGTAACTGTGTCGAATAATTAAAGGTGCAGTGTGTATATGTGGATTTAGAGGTGAAGCCCATTGCAAGCAACTCTATCGCTTGTTCTGTCCATTCTGGGATAATGTTGAAACATGGAGATGGAACATGGTGGAAAGACGACCTGCTCCTGAAGATGATATAAAGAGCTCATTCTAATGTAATATAATCTTTATCTATAAAATCTATAATGTGAATATTAAACTAAAGAACTAAAGATTTCCATGAGACCTTTATATGAGTGACAGTGTACATTTTTTCATGATGACCTGTAGATGAAGCGATTTAACGGTAATGTAAGTAATTGGCATATTGTAATAAGATAGATGAGTAAAATAAGATAATAAGATAGATATCTATAAATTAAAATTATGTAAAGTCTAATTACTTGAATGTTCAAATATCAAAAAGCAGTGTTGCAAGAATTACTCTGTAAAAGTCACAATGCTACAGTATGCAGAACCAAATTATTTAGAACTACGCAGTCTTACCGGTTCACCAAATTGTATCCATGCAGCTATTAAAAACATATATATAATACATATATAATTACATTATAACATTTTAAACATTAGCACCTTAATAGTTCATCACTATTACTGTAATATTGACATTTAAATTGGGGCCGATATATATAATTACAAAGGGAAAGATTCTCATACTGCGTGATATTGCATCTGAATCCGCATGTACAAACTCAAGCTTTAACGTTGACAGTTATAGCAGTCAGAGTAAAGCCCCTTAAAACTGTACTTTCCCACCACTGTCACATTGTTGCTGCCTTCAGACCGATTCCTGGTACTGTTGTAAGTAAAGAAAAGGAAGAACTAATTTGTTGTTCTTTCTGGTAACGTACATTGTAGCTCTTTGGGTGAGGAGGTGATCAAGTCACTGCTCAAATCAAAATGCTAAAGTGTAGTCACAAGTCATCGCTCTCGAGGTTAAGACGTCTTTTTCTATTCAGGCAACTTGAATCAAAAGTCTTCGGCTACAAGTCCTCAGATTAGGGCTTGTTGTCATGCAAGACCGTTTGTGTGTGTCAACATTTACTCCGTGTCGCCTGCAGTGTGCGTCGTGCCAGCGGGATGTTTTTCCTCGCACAGTCTGATTATGTGCGTTGTTCAAGTCCTCCGTTGTCCCTCAGTAAATGTCAGTGCTTTCAGAGAGTGTGTACATGGTGCATCAATGTGGCGTTTTCTTGGCAGCACAGTGGATGTGGGTCTATGTTAATGAGGCTTACAGCTATCGATCAGCACCTAGTCCTGCTGCATTCAGGCAGATACCCGAGACACACACACTCACACACACAAACACACACTCAGAGATACACGAGTGAAGTTTTCCGAAATATGTATGAGAGTTGGTTAAGATGTCGATATGATTTATGGTGTCTGGCTACTTTTGTGTTGTATTTCTGTGCATGTGTGCAGCCTCTACTACACAGCAGAGAGAGGGGGGGGGGGGGGGGGGGGGGGGGGGGGAATGGAGAGTGAGCGATTGGAAACAGCACTACAACAGATAGAGGCTTATTGATGGATTAATTGATTGTTGGCCTGTCCAGACTGTGCCAGAATGCCTCAGTCTTCTTGGCCCTGTCTTCCCATCACTGCCTAATGCTAAGGTCAGCAGCTCGGTTCTGCAGCGTGTGTGTGTGTGTGTGTGTGTGTGTGTGTGTGTGTAGGGGAGACGGGGAATAGTGGAAGGGGGATGAGTGACAGGGTAAAAGGAGGAGTGCGATAGATGGAGAGAGAATAAAATATAAAGAATCAATGCTAGGGAGGAGAGAGTAGAAGGAAGTAAGCCCCCAGTTTTGTCTTGTGTGTGTCTGTCAGGCAGACCGTCAATCTCGGTTGTTTTTTTGTGTGGCCTCATGTTCGTACCTGTCATGGCTCACAGTCTTAATTTGCAGAACAGCCTCGTACTCAGACTCTTTGCATTGTTACATAGAAGCTTCACACTCTCTGTGCTGTTTTTCCTGACGGCTGTTCTTATGTTTTTGGAGGTTTCACTCGATGGTCCAGAGCCAACTACGATTTTGCTGAGCGGTTTTTCTTAAGCCGACTCAGCCGAACAAGAAGCAGGGAACAAAACAACCAACACATTTCCTGAAAACCTGCTGAGTAAACCAACAGATGCCCAATGCAGTCAAAATAATGATTAACTGCATGTTTTTGTGTGCTCTTTAAAAAAACACAGACCGTTTCAGTAGCTGTTGTATGACTCCAAGTTAATCAGCCGTACGTGTTATTTGGTCAGTTTCCAAAAACGGACATTTAGACTTTCAATAATAACCGACAGGAGATCAACTTGACTCGTTTACTGGCTCATGGCCGCTAACTGCTGCTACCACTGCGTGTTATTTGCTGTTCTGCTGTTACCACAATGCGTCCCAGAACCAGTGCCCCCCTGCCCGTGTCCCAGTACCCCTCCTCATGGTTTGGCTGATTGGATCACAATCCCACCACAATTCATCTATGGTGTATTTACACCTGTAGCCTCTGGTCAAACACTAATCGGATTACAATCCAAGTGTCTGAGTGAGGATTACTGCGAGGTCATTGTTTCTGACATCATACATCAGCCTAAACCAATTCATAAATAAATGTACGTGCAATTTGGAAATTTAGTAAATACGATGTACTAGTATTCAATATATAGTGAGGGCCAATTTCTTTTGGTATCATTTTTATTAATAAAGGATTAAAATATGAAATTCGCTACAAAATTTCAGCTGAAGAAGAGGAAAATATTTGGGCAGTGTGAGCGTCCAAAGTGAGAAGGTGTGTGTGTGTGTTTGTGTGTGTGTGTTATTTGGAGGTGGAGAGGGACGATAATTGGAAGATGATTATGTGTGAAAAACAGGGTAAATCTTGGTTTGTGAAAATTGGAGAGAAAGATCAACAAATAAATGCGACACACTGAAAGAAAATGTGACAAGTAGAAAGAAAGCCTTCAGTTTGTGTGGGTCTGTGTGTCTGACAGAGACAGAGCGTACGAAACAGAACACGACAGCCGACAGTCCTGATTGTTTTTCTTCATGCACAGACACACGCTCATGTTTCTTTTGTGGAACAACTGAACGCTTCCCAATACGACAGCACACACTGTTTGTGAGCAGCAGCAGGAAACAGCCAGTTGGATATATTACTGTTTCCTAACGTCCAGTCCAGGGTGCGGTGCGGTGCCAAGACCTGAGATTCTGCTGAGCTCTCCAGGGTTTTTTCTTCGCTGACATAAGACAACACAGAAAAAAAATATTCACAACCCAGCAAGACGCCGCCTGAAGCTAACGTGCCGAGAAAAACAAATGCGTGTCCTGAGAAAACGCTGATTAGACACACAGAGGGTTCACAGACGGAAGTAAAGAGCGTGTTTGTGTGGGGCTGAAATGTATAAATGAGTAATCTTCATCACTCATTCTTTCACACAAATGCTTTCTTGAGAATCACCTGTTGAAATCAGCCTGAGCGGCCACAGATATATATTATTTTAACTTTTACAATTTCGAATCAATTTGTTTGTCCGTTTCTTTTCTTCATAACCTGATTGTCAATCCAAGAGACTTAGGCAGTTCACATATTTGAAAACCCCCCAAAATTTACCTTAATTATTAACAAAAAATGTAAACTCACTTTGAAGTCATTTAATTTCAAATTTTGAAAGCGGATTACTAGAGTATAATTCGTTTTTTTAATAAATAAATAATAACGGCTTCATTAAAACGCAATCCTCCGATGCTGTGAGCAACACTGAGCAACAGGCTGCATGTCGACTACTTCTAGGTTTGACAAGTGCTCTGTGGTTGCCTGTTAATTGTGTGCGTGTGTGTGTGTGTGTGTGTGTGTGTGAGTGTGTGTGCGCACTTGTCAGAAGGTCTGCAGCGTGACATGGCTGACTTCCGTTGCCCATTGCATGCTGTTGCCATAGCAACCCGCGTCATTGCCAACCTGCGCTGCTCCAAAACTAAAACCAAATCATTATCACTAGCTGAGTCTGTGAGAGGAGTGAATCACCACCTTCAGACACACACAAAGACACAAACACACACACGATACGACACCTGGGACCAACTCAAGTCAGCAGTCGAGACTTGGGACGGGAGCAGACAAAAGATGTCAAATTCTGAAGTTGTGTTCATTTCTGCAGCTTGCTGCCCCAAGCTGAGAGATTGTTTGCCCCATTTACTGGCTTTGTTCATGAAGTGAGTCATGGGATGAAAAAGATTGTTCACTCCACCTACGTGGACTCACAATGATTGGCAGCCAGTCGTGACGTTCGCACGGACTTATGTGGATGAGATTTAAATTTAAAATCGGGGGGGGGGGGGGGGGGGGGTGCTGCAAGGAGATACTGAGCAGCATAAACCTTCCACTTCTGATGCCAAGATGTGTTCGTCTTAACAAACTTAATTAAGAATAAAGAATGAAGAAGGTAGAAAAAGGGTAAGAGCAGTTTTGTTTCGGCTCAATCCTCTGGAAAATAAGACTGGCTCATTTTATAAGTGACCTGTGGTTATTGAGATGCAGCAAGTGAAGCCCTGCTGTGGGACTGCGGGACTGAACCCTGGAGACTCCCCCCCCGCTGCTGCACAAAGAGCTTGTTACGTGTGGCCAGGAGGTGGGGCTCTGTGTGAGAATGTGTGTGTGTGTTCACCTGTTTATTCAAAGTTCAGCCACAAACAGGAGATCCGTTCTCGTGGCTGTAGCTGTGAATGTTCTGTTGTTGTGATCAATCCCGTTTAGCTGCAGTTGCTACAGAGCACTGGTCGCCTGTTTATTCAAATTGTATGAATATCAAACGGATAGCATGTTCATACACATGCCAAGACTGAAGCAAAGATTAGATGAACAGTTTTCGAAATGTACGAGCCAGACAGAGATTTCTGGAATTATTAGATGGATAAAACCCCAACTTAAGGGCTTGATGGGACTGGAAGTAGTTGAGCAAGTCTACACCACACGAACCTCCCCAGTCTAGTTCCAGTAATGCTCTGTCTGTGATGCCTGTGCTGTAACAGTCTGGACTGCTTGTTTGTTTTTCTACTTCAGTTCAGTCCACAGAAATGATGTCCCTGATGTTCATATTAGTTTATGTTCCAGTCAAAAGCAGTTGGAAGTCGGACTTTGACCCAGTTCTGGCTGTGTTCGATGCTCAAACTATCATATGAGGTGATGACACCGGCTTCACTCGCTGTCTGACATCTACAATAAACACATATGTTTATATAAGTGGATGTTGTAGTCTGAAGCTGTCATTTTATGGGCTGATAAAGATATGTTTGAGGTTTAGAAGTTGGTTCCTGACCCACTTCTAGCTTTGTCATATGAATAAACCACCGCATGCATGGAAACCTTCTGCGATTTCAATAGACTGTGTTAAATGAATTCCTCTGCTGTGTCCTGGGATTGTTAATACACTAAGCTTCACACCAGTATCCAGCTGATTCATTGCATTGTATAGTCCAGGTATAAACGAGAGGCTCATAGGAGTCTTTGGTGGATGGTTATTAGGCCACCATGTGACAGCAGTGCAGCGAGGAATCTCAAGAAACCCTCCTCGGGGAGGTCAAACTGTGGAGTGACTGTCTGTATGGTCGCTGCCTCGTGCAGGTAAAGTGAGTGTTGATGAGGAGTTTGGTGCTTTTTGTCTTGTTTACTCTTCGTCTGCTGCCAATCTGCAAACTTCCGCACAGAACAGAAATGACAAAGCCAGTTTAAGGGGGAAAGCAAGTTGTTGTTTTTGGCTCGTCTCACCCCGCCCTCTATCATAAAGTGTCAGCTGCCTCGAATGGTTTTCTCCTTTACATTCCTGTCCTGACAGACGTCTCAGCCATTACTTCCCTGCTCTGACTTTATTTCCACCCTGCAAGCTTAATGATTACACATCCCTCTTCCTGTTCTGGGACGGGATGTTATAGGCAAGTTTTCAGTTGCTACGGGATTAAACGCAATCTGGATGCATCCCCCAGTATTGCATGTAAAATCATTAGGGCTGTTTTTCGCTATAAGCAGACACTGATTCTAATGGAGCATCACTGCTGTCCCAGACTCTCTTAACCCCTGGTTTTTGTAGATCAGCGAGAAGAGTAGCAGTAGTCATGTCAATCTAAGAGAAGGATTATTCTCCAGTACATGCAGACAGCATTATATAGATCAGGCAGACAGTCTCCATAAGAAACATTTCAATTTTGACCTTGTGTTTCACGACAACAAAGCGTGATACAAGCTGCATTCACCTGGAAAATTACTTTTATTCTCTTTTTTACCTCACCTCCATCCTCCTCGGTTTATCTCTTTAATGTTTAGCAAGACCTGGCTTGTTTCTCTTTTTCAGACTCACTCTGGCAACAGGTTGTTTTTTTTGTTGTCTTTTTGGTGACATTTCTCCTTTTCCTCTCGGATATTTGGAATGCATTTGAACCCTAATGCCAGGTTCAGCGCAGAGATTTTATTTCCTTTGGCTGCATCAGCCTCTGTCGTTAACAGACAGGTTGGTAGTGTGCACGTAATCCTCCGACACGGGTAAGGCTGTTGTGTTTGGCAGCCACAGACTCTCCCAGTCACCACCCAGGGGCTGGTCTCAACCTCTCATTTCTTTTTTGATCATCTCTTATGAATCGTTCGAGTGTCTCTGCTGACAGAGGTGCCTCAGAGAGTCGGGCACGTTGAACAGGCCTTTGTGATCTCTGCTACGACGTGGTGGGTGTGGACGTGTCCATTGATTGGGTTTCGGTGAGATGGCTGAGGGCTATAAAGTGAAGTTCAAATGCTTGTATGATCAATATGTTTATTGCTCATGCTCTGGTAAAAGGTCACTTCAATCCTACCGTGAGTAAATTGTTTTTTTTTAATAATCATTTTACTTGGAAGGCGCTCTGTAAAGGATAACTCATGTTAAATAGAAGTAACTGAGGCCTTTGCTACATGACTGATGAATAATGATGCTTGATAATGTCACACAGAGATGGTGTTCGGAGGGTGAGCACCAGATTATCAACTGGGGGACATTGATGTATTAGGTCCTCATATATCGATATCTAATGAATAGCAATATTGATCTGTTTTTGTAGATAAGACGAAAGAAACATATTTTTAGACCTGTGGGTGCTTCTCTCAAATTTATGGTGATTGCAATTTGTATGTGCATAGCCGAAAGTTATTCCACCTGTATTTTCAGTCACTATATACATTGTGTTATATTTGCAGACCTAACCACAAAAAAGTCTGTTACTGCGCTGATGTGAATAACATGGCTAATACACTTAACCTCTGTTCTAATACTATACTTTATTCAAGCTGGAGAAACAATACAAGGTTATTAAAATATAGCTGTATTTGAAAGACCAAGTAAGACTTTAGTATTAAAAGGTCTAAATGTATGTATATTTCTTATAAGTAAAGCAAAAATACTTGTGTTCTTTCTCCATCTTAAACATCACAAAAACTACTTTTTTAACTAACACTGAGCAGACATATCTCTGTTGTACTGACACTGCCAGCAGCTAGACCTCTCCTGATGTTGTTATTATTATTCTTTTTATATTTATTTTTCTTATGTTAAAGTTGTTTTGCCTTTTGTTATTGTTTATGTTTTTTATGTGTTTCCCTTCAGGCTGTGTTATGTTTCAGAACATCCCAGTGGAGGTGGTCTCACGCTAACGGAAATGGACACACAAGAAAGAGAGAAAGATTGCTTATGTGTGTGTGTGTGTGTGTGTGTACAAGTGCATGTGTGTGTATTTGTGTGCAAGATGAGAGAGAGTGGGGGAGAAACTAGGTGCAAGGAAATGGATAATGGCAGAAGATAAAGGAGAGAGATCCCATCACAAAACAAAAAGAAACATAAATAAAGGAAGTGGGCTCTGTGGGGGGGTTGCAGGATTTTGCAAACACAGACAACCAAACACACACACACACACACAGACACACACATCAGTGGTCCGACATAGTCTTCATAATAAATCTCTCAAGGTAAAAGAAGCAGGTAGAGCTCTGGTAATGCAGCAGCCTGATCAACCAATCAGAGAGATTCTTCAGAGACATATAAAAGCTTCCCATTGGATGAATTATTCAGATCAGAGGGACAGACACAACCATTAACCTACATCTTCCCCAAATAAACACAAGCGTCCCACCTCCATCAATCTATACACAGACACTCTTGCTGCTGAGTGCCTTACCGTTAACCCCCCTAGTACCTGGTGAATGCCATACAAACATTTCTTCATGCAAACTACACAACGCTAACTTTGTAAACAACGCTGTGTTCAGGGTCTTGTTTGAATTCACCCTGCATGATCATACCAGACGCAAAAAAAACTCAACATTCAGCCACTGCACCGGCTCTGTGCTGCTGCCGACCTGAGAACACAGAGCAGGTCAGACCCGAGGAGCTGTCGAGACTCATCAAACAGAGAAACCCAGAACAGACTTTGTGAACTGTGGAGGAGAAAAAGTAGCGAAAGATAAAAAAACACACGATTTCATCTTGAACTCAGCAGCATGTTCCTTGGCTGCGCGGCTGCAAGCACAGTTAGAGCGAGGGAGGGAAAAAAGTGATCAGAGATATGGGATCACTTTTAAGAGAAAATGGCTTCGCTCCCGATTGCCTCGCTCCTGCGTGCAACAACTGCTAAAGAGGGATCCCTACGTGAGGAGTCGGACAGGCTTCTGAAAGTCCTTATTACCGACTGTTAACGCCAGGAGTGGCAGAGCACATTACCTGACTGTCTGAGAGGCACTACTGCTGCATAAGCACTAAATCAGTTTTGCAGGTATTCAGCACACCTGTCAAAACATCCCAGACATCCGCCACCAAACAGATTCCTACTCCCCCCCCCCCCGCCGGCAGCTCTGTAATACTGAAAGTTTGCTCCGCCGTAAATCAAATGAGGCTGGTGGCGATTTTTAGAGGGTAGGAAACATTTTTACAGCACAAGATATTTGAGATCTAACATGTCGGTAGCCTATTAAAGAACATATAACCTGTCGGTGTTCAACACAGACACACTCTCGATCATAAATATAAGTCTCTGCTAAATTAATCATTGGCTGCCTGCCACCCACTCGTCCTCTCTGAACGACACGTGCTGTCATGCATGCACATCTGTCTATAATCACACACGCGTGCACACGTCACACAGCAGGAGCGTGTGCATAGAGAGAGTTAAATAGTTTGGGCTGCGTTGCCCTTTCTGTAAAAAAGTCAATATGCAGCTTCATAAAGAGTCCATGTCACGCTTTAAACATACATGTTGAACACCAGTTAGAATGTGGAGACAGACAGGTGCTTCTGCTCACAGAGGAATACATAAATTAATAATCACATGCACATGTCAAGCACTTAAGTGTATCACATATGCATGGCACGTCCACATATAGCATTTTACTTCATGTGGCCCACCACATGTGGGATCTGTCTCTCACACACACACACACACACACACACACACACACACACACACACACACACACACACACACACACACACACACACACACACACACTTCTCCCTCCCTCTTACACAAACCCACATCACACGTACTGTGCCAGGAAGTGTTGGTGGAGGTGGAGGTCAGGGCAGATGTATAAGGAATATTTGATTAGAGGAGCTTCGGGGTTAAACACAAGACACAAGACACTTTCACTTGTGCGAAGGAAAAGAAGAAAACACAGAGTAAAACCGTGTTTATCCCAAACTGCAGACACGCCAGCCACAAGTCAGATTGGTGGTGTATTTAAATCACTTTATCTTAAAAGACGTGCACTTGAGCAGCCCCTGAATCCATTAAAAAAAGAAAGGGGGCGTGCACTTTGATAGATGTATGAAAATCCACATTTAAAGTGGCGCTCACTGACCACACTGTGGTGTGTTATTGGTTTTAACTGTACATAGTGTTCATATTCTGCTTAAAGGTTTGTTTCTTTGTGGCTTTTCAACTGTTTTTTTTTCCAATGGAAACTATGTTTTGTGTCCCACTATGAGACAAACTTTTAGATCTTTCGCAGTGTGAGACTGATTGAATTAAATAGGAGAAACTGGGAAACTGTCAGCAAATGGGAACATTTGATTGGTTGAACTTTCAAAGTGAGCTCAGTTTGGAGGTTTGATTCACTTGTGTATCCAGAAAAAAATAGCAAATGCTCATAATTAGAAGAACCCATACGATCGTTTGTATCCCTTTGGGGCTTAGGGACAAAAAAGGAAAAATAATCAATCTGCCAAAGTACTAATTAGGCCTCAGAATCCAAAAGGCATAAAAAATAAAACATTTGTGAGACGAATGTTCGAAAAATGCAACAATAATGAATAAATAAAAACAAAAGGTGAATAAAATCAATTAAAAGAAACTCGCAAGCAATTAGTGATACCAGTCAAAGGGGGTCGGTTTTTGTGTCATTGAGGATGCGTTTGTTTAAGGATGCGTGATTAAAACAATACAGACCAAGACAGAGAGACATAAGTAAAAAACACATTTACATCCGTATTTACTAGTTCATACAAAAAGGGATTTGTAAAGTTACTTGGAAACACCAAAGGTGGCATGACAAGGCACACAGTCCCCTTAGTAGGTCTGAGTTATGAATAGAGGAATTAACAAAAAGGTTAAAAGACTCAATTCTTTCATCCCTGAGCAAAACCACATCCTTCCACCAAGTGTGATGATAATCCATCTGGTAGATTTTTTGTAATCTTGCTAATTAACAGACAAACAAAAGCCAATAAAAAAAAACAGCTCCTTGGCAGAATAAATGAGGTAGAGAGTTTTACATTTGCTGGAGGGTGGATCTTGTTATAGTCGGACGGAGCTGTTTCTCTCCATTTCCAGTCTTTGTGCTAAGCTAAGCTAAAGGGCTGCTAAATGAAATAATCTTCAATCGGGATTTGTTCCACTGGGAGCTACCGTTGCTCCTTATCTTTTTTATCTGAATCCTGAACATTCCAGGAAACTTATTCTAAAACTTCTGAAAAATCCTTGTTATAATTAAACATAAAACAACATGGTCCAATTCAGAAGCTTATGATTCTGTAAACCTTTCAAACCTCTATAATAAACAGGTGTGAAAAGGATCAATTTAGGGATGAACTGTCGTTGATTTGTTTTGCACACAGTTGTATATATTTTAATTTTGTTTGACCATTGTATATCACATAGTTTAGATTTTCTTGGAAAATATATTTTATCTATAGATGGTAAAAACTATGCTTACACTGGGACAGTATAATATAATAGGTTTTTAACAGGAATAAGTGAATGTTGTTCTGTGTTGTATGTTTATTTTATTTGTCATTTTTATTTTCTTTGTCGTTCTGGTATACAATATCGTTTTGTCATTCTATTTGAGGTTGACATTACTATAGCTTTTCTTTTCCATGTCTTCATCAGCAAAGGTATTTCCTCACCCAGCATTTTACAAATACATGAAAAATAAATAAGCTACATTTGCAGTGACTATAGGACCTCTTCCACAGTGTAATTGTGACATTAAAGCTGCGTTCAAGAAGCTACTCTGTATAATTGCTTAAAGGGCTCATTTGAAAAGGATACATCCTTCTTTAGGAAAAAGACTTGTTCTTTTCAATAAAAGAAATCATTCAGTGGTGTCCCTCATGTGTCTTTTTCATCTCAAAGTGCGAGAGCTTCGAAGTGTGCGTCTCTGTGTTCCTTCATTCAGCAGAGACACAAGGCTCAGTCAGAAACAATAAATGAAATGGAACTAATCTGTGGCCACTCTGGCTTTGAAATCAACGCCACCTCCGAATCCCTCTTTCTATTCCTCTTTCCTGTAAACCATCTTTTCTTTTGCCCGTCCCTTTGACTTGGTCCGTCTCTGTAGGCAGCAGTCTTATTTCACGTTATCAAGATCATTCAAGTGCACACTTCAAAGGACTTTTCCACACTTTCAGAGTGACACACTGTCCCAAATTACAAAACTAATATGTCATGCCAATATAGTCTGATGGGTTATGCTTGAGGCATTGATGGGTGGGTTAAGGGTATTCATATATAGTAGTAACCATATCATTTACAATATTGCACTGCAATAGTAATCTGTTAAATGTAAAAGTGTTTTCCACGGGTCATTAAAAAGTCTTAAAAAAGTCAAATTACAAACCAAGTATTAAATATGTTGAAGGTCTTAAGATCTTTTCACGCTACTTCTGCAATGCTTTAAATTTTATAAATAGATGTTTTGGGGGTTTGCATAGTTTGTGTGCTGTAGTTCTGTCTTTTATCAAACCGATCAGAATTTATCTCAATGCACTCGTACTGGCTCTGAGAAAGACTATAGATATTTTCCTTGTAGTTTCAAGGGTTTATTCTCTACTCATGGACTTCTCCTCAACTGCCAGTAATTCTGGTGCTTTTATATTCTTTCATATCTGTTGTACCTGACACAAATTTGAACTTTCATTCATTATGCTCTTAAAGTCTTAAATGTAACTTGAAACCTACAGAAACCCTGAAAAGTCATATCCTGGAATTTCTGTCCATTTTGAACAGATGTGATATTTTTGTGATGGCCGGATGTTAAAGACCTGGAAACTCAGCAACAACAAACCACAGTTCCTTTTTTTCTCACTTTTATTTATTGCTCTGTCACTTCCCTCCGAGCCACTTCATCTCGGCATCTCTGACCACCTCAGAGGGCTTTAAGTAGGAAGCGTTGGTCTTCTAGTGTTTGTCATATGAGAAGGTGAATGTGGGTTGAATATTATAAATAGAAGAGATTAGACTGAGGGAGTTACGCAGAAGGAGGAGGATGTGGGAAAAAAAAGATGATGACGAAGGAAAGCGGGGTGGTAGACACATACATGGAGATGAAGAGAAGAGGAAATGTCTATTTTTACCAGAGGATGGAACAGAGAGGGGAATGTGATAGGCCTCTGGATCAGGACAAAGAGGAGGAGGAGGAGGAGGAGGGTTTTGGGCTTGTAGAGGCAGATTCATATTGACATGTATCTAAAACTGCAGTGTGGAGGAAATTCTACCCATCTACTGTATCGGTCCCTCTGTCTGTCTGCCCTTTCTTTTGTTAGCCCATCTTCCACCATCCATGTTGGATGTCATCCTTTCAGTGTTTATATATTTTCTATATATAGATATTTTCCTTAAAATCGTTTTCTGTTTATTGGGGTTTTCTTATTTTTTCATGGCAGAAAGTTGTTGTTATCATAAGCTGCCATTTGTTTCTGGAATGAAATATAAATAATCTTTAGATATGTTGATGAAAGAAAAATCACATTTCAAGAAATAACATCTCTTGTTTGAGCTTCACTCATCGAAGGTTTCATAAACTCTTTACATTTGGAGGATGTCACCTTGGACTCACCGAGGTACTTTTCCATCTATTTTTGATGTTTAGAGAAATGAATGGACTTAATATAAAATAAACAATAATTGGCCCTTATAAAATGTGATAAATGAGGTTAAAGAAGCCATTAAAATTTGTCCTATTTGAATTCTGAAAAGAGAGAATTAAAAAAACCCTCTGGGAATTCAAAGTTAATGAAAACATGGCTGAGATCTTAAGTATGGTAAGTAAACAAATTGACTGAGAAAATGTGTTTAAGCTTTTAAAAAATCCATAAACTTATTAGCATTTTCCCTCTTCTCCTGCATATTTGGACAATTTATCCTCAGCCAGCCAACTTCCTCTCTGCTGTCTCTCTTCTGTCTGTCTCTCTCAACCTCATCCCTCCATGCCTCTTCCTCCTGGATCAATAGATTACTTCCTGTGCTCAGCAGGGTGACAGCAAAGTTTAGAGACCACTGGGTTTATGTTACCAGTCATTTGTGAGTGTCTGGTGGTGTGTGTGTGTGTGTTTGCACATATTGTGAAGGGCTTAAGGGGTCATGGAGGTCCCTGGGGTCAATAGAGGCAGACGTCCTGTCCTTGCTCTAGTAGTGCTCGACTACAACATCCAAAAGAGACAGGATTATAGGGTTTACAATTACTTGCATTTTTTCGTTTTGTAATTACTTTTCATCTATAGGCAAATATTCATGCTGGGGCTAAATGTTTTTTTCCCATGAAATTGCCATGAATACCAAGCTGCTGCACAATGTTTAATCAGCAACTCCAGACAAGATAATGGCAGTACATGCACCGAATGGACAAGTACAGACACCAGACCAAAGCCTAACACTTGTCCATTTATTCTTTTGTTTTTGAGTCCATCCTCATCAATCTTGCTCTCTTACATCATCGACTACCGCCAACTATTCCACTATTATATGCCGACAACTGTTCTCACTGTTGCTCTCTGAGCACAAGACGACTAAGTTGGTCCTACGGCCAGGCTCTGATGGCCTTAAATCCCATAATAGCCCACTCTACATCAATCGCCATGGGCAGCATGCAGCAGTAAATGGCTTCAGTTTGTCTGAGGTATACCCAGAGACCATGAGGGAGATCGATACCGTCACTCAAAGTCACTGCTTTAACTCATCTCCAGTGGAGGCTCCTGCCATAAAACTCCTACTCCACTCTTGGCCTCAAACCCCCGGGCTCTCACAGCAACACTGCTCCCACGGCAGCAACCCACAGAGCTAAAGAGCGGACCGTCCACATGGGCGTATTCAGAGCTGTGTATCACTGGGTTTGACTCACAAGCTTCTGTGTGTCTTATCTGTAGCTCCTGTGGCTTTAACACTGCTCATATTCTTTGCTTTCCTTAAGGATCCTCCGGGGAGGAGTTTCATTGCTTTTGGGTGTGTTGTTGTTTCAACAAGATGGGTTGTTCAACACCAACTGTTCACCAAGTTTCCATTGTTTCATCATCATTCAAAGGAGAGAGATTTCCCTACGTTATTTTCACATGATGGAGCAACACACCTGCTTAGTTTTAGCAGGCGTCTCATTTCTAGCAACAAACATAAACTTTGAATGAAGCAGACCCTGCTGACTGGAGGTCATTCTTTTAGCTGTGTCATTATTATTAGGTTCTACTCTGTTTCAAGGCAGCATTGCCCCGTCATCTGTTGACAGAAACAGCCATTGGTCACATACAGGGACACTTGCATCAGAACAAAGCTGATCAAGAACTTGATGCCCAGTGTTCAGCTTGTTTAAATGATGCTGTATCTGACCACTTGAGGTAAGTGGTCAAATAGTGATGAGTACGTGTTACATGCAATTACGAGAAAAACCTTTCATACAAGTTGGATCCTATTCAAGGCTGATGAAACATGAATGCAAATAAGTCGTCACTGGAACTAATTCGGGCAAAAAGAAAATCTTCATGTCCTGCGGCTGTATGATTTCAATTCATGAATTTACATAGAGGAAAATAGTAAGAGATTGGTGGTAAAATAAAGGAAGACGTGAATATACCGTTAAGTTTTGAGATTAGTGTAAAAACCCAGAGTGTTGTTTGGTACGTTACTGCTAACATTAGCACAAAGGGTCCATTGGCTGTGAGGGGCAAATATATGGACTGTAAAAAAATATTTGGAAGCGGAAACATTGGCTAACAATAAACATATTACCCATAATGTTTGTTTTAAATAACAGAGAGCCTCTCTGTTTATTATAATATTTGCTGTAGCTTTCTTTTCCAATAACGGCTGAGTACTGAAACTTACTGTTTTTTCTGCCAAATAGAGTGATTTAAATGATCTGGCTGACTCAATTTAATTTTGGTTGAAATTGTATTGCAGCTTACTCTGGTGCCAACAGAGTTGTTATGAACAAGACAAATGATGGAGACCCAAGCTGTAATAAACTAGAACGGTCCTTACAATCCATAAATCTTCCCGAGTAATACACATTGAGTTGACAGCACTGGCTTCTCACAAGCCCAATCAGTCAAGACATGGTGTCTTTCCGAAAACAATGACTTACAGTAATTGGCAGTGTTCATGTTCCTTCTCCTGGCAGTCTAAAGTAAAGTAGGCATGCGTTGTTCCTTCAGTAAATGTAAAGATCAACAAAGGACATGTCTGGATTCGCCCTTTTACCAAAACATGCTCCCCACTGATGCCCCCCACTGATGCTATGCACCCTGACTTAGAGCAACGCCAGAGGACTGTCATTGGTTTAAAGAAGTCAGATTTGTTCCCTCCCCTGAATCACCTTATAACCTGACTGTTTGATAGTGTTTGATAGATAGGAATTGGTTGAGTGCTAACTTGAGCTGTTGTCCAATGGCCACGATTGAGCTATCATATTGTTTTACTTAAAACATGATACATCAGTTGCTAATCAGACAGTATCTATGTTTTTGACTTTTAATGTATTACGACATTATTCCGTTGATGTGTTTGAGCTTCCCGCCCCGAGTGTGACATTAGAGGAAAATGGCCGCTTTGTGAATAAGGTGAAAAGCTGAAAGATGATTGGAGACCATTCTCCAGCACTGACACAGCGCTGTATCGATGGGTCTGGCTATGAGTGACAACTCCCCACCAGACTGTGAGGAGCATGAGACTCCATCAGTTTAAACATTAGATGCATTAACAGTGTCGGGTCATGAGTTGCGACCTGACCCCACTTACACCTTCACCTCTCCTGTCCATCTCTCTCTCCCTCCCATCACCTCTCAGCTTCATCCCCCTTTTACCAAGTCACTCCCTGTGGGCCCTCCTCTGCCTCCCTGCATGTCTCACACACACAAACACACACACACACACACACACACCCTTGGCTTAACGGTATTTATAACGATTTGACCCTGGGACCTCTCTGTGTTAATGATCTTCAGTCCCTCCCAACTGCTCCCAACACAAACACATACACACACAAACATACTGACAGACAATAACCTGCACTCTTGCGTGCGTCATTGAACTTTTCTCTCTCTTGGTTACGCTTAGATAAATTTGAAGACCAAGACTGAAGGTCAGAAAACTTGAACAGTCCGAGACTAATAGGTTAATGTCTTGATTGCACAAGTTCTCCAGTGAGTCACATCTGAAAACCATTTCCCATCTGAAACAGCTTAATAGGACTGTCAGCCGTGAGAAATGACAGCTTCCCATTTAATCGTATCCAGGCAGTTTTAATCTCAATTTAAGAGGGAAAAAATGCATTCATTCCTGAAACTAAAGACCACAGTGTATCGGACAAAAAAACAACATGCAAAGGTAACATTAAGAAAAGCTCATTGTCTCTGACTGTAATAGGTAAATGTATGTTTTAATGATATCTCTGGTTTTGATGTCAGGAACAAAATTAAGAATAAGACTAGTTTCTGGAAAGTGCGATAAGTTGATATTTAGTAGTGGGGTTCACACGGAGGAACAATTTGTAATATGTGAAAAATGAAGCACGGTTGTGAGTTACAGAAGTAAATTGCAAAGAGCATTCGGTCCAAAGCGAACCACTACAAACATAATATTCTAAATTCAAACCAGAACTTGTATAGTTTTCCTTTTTCATTCCCCCATCATCACTGTTTAGGGTCCACTTACTGAAACTACTACTGCAACAGAAAGAGGCTGCCAGATGACATCTCTCAGATACAAAGAAACACAAACACACACACACAAACGGACAGACAAACTCTCCCAGGTCCTCCCTCTCAATCGAGTCCTGTCAGCAGCACTGGAGCCCGAGAGGAGGCCGGGGACACAGGAAATGAACAATGTCAGTGTTATAATTCAGCAGAACCAACCCGCATGAGAGGGAATACATCTTCTCTGCTCTGTGCTTCTGGGAAATCAATCTCAATTCATACTACCATGTTCGCAGGCACATTCTTGCATCTTGAAGACGTCTAGAGAAGGACTGAGCTTTACAGGTGCGACTGTGTGTGAGTGTAATTCTGACATCTGCGCTTTAACCCTGCATCCATTCTCTGAAGCCTCTGGCCCACTGTGACTGTGAGAATGTCACCACAGCTTCTCTAGTCTCTGTGACCTTTCGAGGTTGTTTGCTGTTTAATTGCAAGGACACACACCATTAACAGTTATTTGGCAGACATCAAAGCTGCAATGAGTAACAGTAATGTCTGCCCACTTAAGTTTCGAAATCTAGACCACAACCTGAGCAAGTAAACACAATAACACGAACAATGGCTCTACTCAGTGGTGTTTCTGTAAGTCATGCCAGTGTGACAGTGATTCAGTATGCACGATACAAGGACCTTGAATCTGAAG
Organism: Pleuronectes platessa; assembly: GCF_947347685.1. Taxonomy (NCBI): domain Eukaryota; kingdom Metazoa; phylum Chordata; class Actinopteri; order Pleuronectiformes; family Pleuronectidae; genus Pleuronectes; species Pleuronectes platessa. The sequence continues at coordinate 20,038,357 of NC_070629.1, read as the reverse complement.
AAGCTAAATTAAATTCAGCATCGTTAATTTTATTTATTACCCTGTACGCCAGTGTAGCGGGAAGTAAGGTATTGTTTTCGCCCCAGTATGTGTGTGTGTGTGTGTGTGTGTGTGTGTGTGCGTGTGCTCTTATTGAGAATATTCTTTAAGGCTATCTTCACATGATTAACTTTTGGAGCTGATCGATCTATCTCTGCAAATAATAGAGACAATCCAAAGCTTATATTGATCACTAAATGATTCCCTATCATAGGATAAGAGACCTAATGAAAAAGTAATAAAAAGTATGTGATGCATTGTCAAGTTAACTCTTCATCCTATATAGGACCACAGACCTATAGCTTATATATAAAATAATTTAACTGATAATACGGTAGGAATGATGTCATCATTACATCACTATACATGTAAATTCACAGTGTAGCGCCAGATCATAAGATACATTATCTCAAGTCACTTTGCATACAATAACGTTCCAGTCACAATCTACACCTTACTTGTTTCAACCAATCATGGATCATCATATGGTATAAATGGTATTTTATTACAAAATGGTTTATCATATAAAAATAGTTAGCATTGCGTAATCCCCTATTAGTACAGTGTGTGCACAGGGAATGCATCATCCCTCCGATGCTTTTCATTTATTTTAGCTCTTCCTCTACTGCAATATAAACGTCTACTATCTGTTACTCACACATCCAGTTGAAACAGAGGATCCCATCAGACTTGTTAAGAAGAAGTCAGTCAACTTTTTGATTGTTGGCGAACTCCATCTTCGAAAGCCTGTGGAGTTCTGATTCTCTGCAGGTGGAGAATCACAGGGGGACATTGAATTTAAAGTTTCAGCAACATCAAGAACAAGGGATTCAAAACTGCATCCGGTGAGACAACGAGGAAAAAAGCTTTTAAAGCCGGTGTTTAAAGAGAAATTACACTTTTTTTCTCTTTCCTCCAGTGTGTTATAAAAGGTCTTTGTGAGTGTAAAATTGGAAAGTTAAAAAGCCTAAAGACTGCAGTAAAGGGAGCTCCTCTCCCCCCACAGAAATGATTTCAAATTATGAACCTGAATATGAGCATAATACATCTCGTTTAAACCATTACTTTTACAAGTCAGTATTTGCAAACAAAGAGGCTGTTTTAGTAGGGGGGAAAAGAAAAGCTTTTCTTTTCTTTCTACTGTAGTTTAGCAGCAGTGGAGGGATAAAATCCAAAGAGGAAATAAGCTAAAAAAGACTGCAACACTACAAGATGCACAGTTGATTAGTCTGTAACTCATCCTGCTGAAACCTCATATTTTCTTTAGATTATACAGAACACAGACTTTATACCCTTCACTTAAAAGAAGGAACAAAAACAGCTAACTGCAAAATATTCTATATACTTATGAAATGTGGATATTGTTTTAGACACATTTAAAAATGTGAATTAATCCTTCAGGTTGGCTGTTAGTATCAGGCAGTAACATGATTATTGCTCTGTGTGTGTGTGTGTGTGTGTGTGTATTCATATTTGAAGGAGTGAGAAACCTGTATGCACTTGCAAATGTGTCTGCTGTAAAGTGATACAGTCTGAGTGTGAAAAAAGCTGTTATTGTTTGCGTTGGCACTGAACCTAAAGACACAGAGAATTAGCAGCGATGAAGTTTTCACTGTCACTGACAAACTTGTGAACGTGGAGTTGGCCTCATGGACCGTTTCACTGTCCTAATTAGAAAATAATAACACTTCTGTTGCCAAAACAAAACACTTTTCTGTAAAAAAAAAAAAAAAAGGGTTCGACTCAGTGTCTGACTCACACCATCCCACCTCTCTTCTGTTTGCACTGGGCTGCTTCATGTTGTTGCTGCTGCTGCTTTGCTCTCAGAACTGCTTCTTGTATGAACCAGGGATTTTCATATCTGGTGTTGGAATGACACAGGAAAGGTTTTTTCCAGAGACCCTTGTTTATATCAGAAGTAATTAACTATAGCAACAGAGAACACTGAATCTGGATCATGCTTTGTCTTTTATTGCAACAGTTTCCTAATCCTAGAAAAAGTTGCACTTCAAATGAATCACCTTTCGTTATGGATACAGGCAAATATGATAACACAAACAAGAAACCAAAAAACACAGTGCCAGAAAACAAAACCCCTAATCCTGTGTAAACCCGCTTCACAACTCGTTTCGCAACATAAGCAGTTACTGTTAAATTGGCAGTTTCCCTTTGGGACTTCTGCATTTGATGCTAACCGGAGCTAGCGGGCAACTAGCGGGCAACTAGCGCCAGGTTAATTTACGAGCTTCGGAAAGCTATTAGCAAAGGGAGATGGATTAGAAAGCTTTGTGACCTTTTTATTGTTTGTTCACCTGGGTTACACAAGATGTACATGTGTTAATTCCCATAGTTGTCCACAAGCTACACTGGCACTGCTCACTTCTTTGACTTCATCATCAAGTGCTACACAGTCTACAATGGTCAACGTTAAAATGTGCAGATTGTTCCAATGATGCAGCCCAAATCCAGAAAACAACAAGCGTCCTTCAGTTAAGCTAACGTTCTTACAAAACAAACATAATCCACAAACAGAAAAAACACTGGGATCGAAAGGATCGCAATAAAGGGACGAACTGAAAAGACATAGAAAACCCGAGGGAACAAAAAGAACTCAGGACGAATGGCTGTGTGAAACAATGACGAGCAGGTGAAAGGTGACGAAGACGAACTGACCAAGAGAAAGGGAAGCACAGAGACTTATATAGACAGGGGAGGCGGGGCTAATTGAGCACAGGTGGAACCCATGAGGATCTGGTGCAGACAATCACAGGGAGGCAGGAAACAGGACAGAGAGAGGAAGTTAAGTTAGAAACACACGAGGAGCTAAACTTCAAAATAAAACAGGAAATACAGAATTAAAAAATAAAGAGTGAACACAAACCTAAACACAAGGAAACACAAGTAAAAGTCCCCAAACATAAGAAGTCCATAATCAAAAGAGTCCAACAAAAAACTAAAACTATCCAAAGTCCAAAGCCTAGAGTCATAACAACTCACCTATCTCATGCGTTTGGAACCTGTACATTAATAGACCATTTTTGGACTCAGCACCATTGCACTATTTGTGTGTGTGTTTGCATGAGGTCACTGTCCAGCGATGGGACTTGTGTGGTCAGGCAAAAGTTGTTCTTCCCTCTATCTCCTACTCAATGAGAAGGTTTGACCTGACTTTACTAACCTGTGTCAATATCATCAGAAGGCGCCGTCATCATGTTTCATTTGAAAGCTTGGTTTCATGGAGCCGCACATCTGAAATAATGAATACATCCCTGTTATAAGGAATGCAAGGGAGTGCATTGTTTCAGGTACCTTTGAGATAACGACATATAATCCCAGAGGTCTAATTTGGGCAGTTGGAAATCTTATGAGCACTGAAAACTCTGTACAGCAAGATTCTCTCCTGTCTTTACGGCATTTCGAGAACACTATTACTTCATTTGACATTCAGAATTTTTCACAGCCTCCCTCGCTCATGTGCACATTTCCTCTGCTCCTGCTCAAACCTGTTTGTCTGCTCTCAGATTCACTGTTGTACAAAGATAGGACACGAACTCCACAGCTGTTTGTGATATTCCGAGGAGGGATTTTTACAACAACTCTATCTTACATCAGGAGAGTCGCCAGGTTAAAAGGTGAAATGCAGTCACAGAGTAATCCACCAGGAATGGGACTGTTCCACAAAACAAGCCGGTGTATCGGCTCGCCGCGAGAGATCCACTCTCCTTCTCTTTGAGCTCTGATGTGATCAATAACAACTGCTCACTTCCCCACTTTATGATCTCACCTCCTCAATCTGTGCTAATAACGATAAATTCATTCTCTCGTGTCCTTATATCATTAACATGACTGAAATGTTTTTTTTTTTCTATCTCACATGCACGACCTTTTTCTCAATCACTGTGCGGATTAACATTAACAAGCTGATCTCTCCACCTCTCTCGTCTCTCAGGAGCGTCATCAGTGATCAGCAATGACGATGACTCGGCCTCTCCTCTTCACCACGTCTCCAACGGCAGCAACACTCCCTCCTCCTCGGAGATGGGCCCCGACGCCGTCATCATCGGCATGACCAAGATCCCGGTGATCGAGAACCCTCAGTACTTCAGGAGCACAAACAGCCTGCTCAAAACCGACACATGTGAGTTATTAAACATCTATGAACAAATTGACTATGCTGAAAAAAACAAAAAAAATCCCATTTATCATCATTCATGAGCAAGTATTCGAATTTCCACGGGAGTTACCATGGCAACATATTTCCTTTGCTGTCATGGAAACGACCTTGGAGCTGCCGGTTTAAAGGGTGAACTAGAAAGTCCATTTATATGCAGGTGTGTGCGTGTATGTGTGTGTGTATGTGTGTGTGTGCTGAAGCATATGTTCAGCACATATCCATTCATAAATTTGAAACTTCCATGTGTGACTCATGCACAAATATTCCCTCAGCCACAGGAAGCAAAGCACCACAGGTAATCGTGATGTTTTTTCTGAGGGTGATAAGCTTTACTGTATCTTACCCACGTCATACACACACACACACAGACACACACACAAATCAAACAAAAGATGGCAGTCAAAGAAAGTGGGGAGGAGACAGAGACAAACAGAAAGAAGAGACACATGAAGAAAACAGAAGAGGACAAAGAGGGAGCAACAGTCAAATAGACAGAGAGCACACAGGGATATTGACCTTGTCCATCAACATGACATTATGATTATTGGCAAGTAATAAAAGCTTCCCCAGGCTTTGGCCTTGTGCTCTATTGTAAATTATGGAACTGCATGTATGTGTGTGAGTGTGTGTGTGTGTGTTGTGTGTGTGTGTTGTGTGTGTGTGTGCGCACAATCCGGCCCTTTTTGTTCTGGGAAAGGTTGAGGGTGTATAATAATGGGAGACTGGGAGTTGACCCTTTTCGGTCCTGCGATATAACGAAAAGATAAACAGGGATTTACGGCCTAAAGACAAGAAGGAACGCGCAGAGGATCAATGAAAGTCAATAATGCACTACTGTGTATGTGCCTTTATGCGTGGCTTTAATATATTACAGCCATTACAACTATTACTTTGCGTGCTTCTTTGACTCAGCAGCATAAATACTGAAAGTATCTGACGGATTATTTGGCTCTCAGACCTGTATAATAGCTTTTGATGGAGACATTTTTGGCAAAGTGACGCTAGGTTGCATGCCAGGAACTGAACTCTTGTTGTTGTTTTTTTAAAGTGACCCTAACCATCTTGTGGCCTGTAATATTGAATGCAGGAATCAGTAGTGGGCACACGCTTCTACTAAAAAAGATGGCACCGACCTCTTCCTGGCAGGAAAAAAAGCAGCAATTACTCTGCAGAGATGATGGAGCGGCATGTAATTACAGGAATAGTTGCAAAGCCTCAGTTGTACAGATTAAAACTGAAGTGAACACCACTTAAACAATAACATCATCAGAGGAATTTCTTGCATGCATTATTGAGAAATTAAGTTAAATGTATAAAATAGGTAACTGCTGTGTTTATGCTTCCTTAATCCCATGTCTGCACACACACAGGCTGTTACAGGACATGGTCGGCCCTTTGGAAATACCTGATTATTTCTATCAATCAGGCCTTATTTGTAATCGTCACACAAACAATGTAATCCCAAAACAATACCACCGCTCCACCCACTCCCCCAGCCATGCACGTAAAACAATATTGAGAGGAACAAAGGAAAGGCTGTGGTAGTTTTCCTGAATTTGAAATGAGGAAACCCTAACGGAAGGTGAACAGAGAGAGTTAATATTATAAAGATGTAATATAAATGACCATAGCAGATGTGGAATGACGACGTACAACCAATAATGCCACCCACAACCACAGAGAAGTCTCTAGTTTGAGTAACTTGGATGGTATAGTTTTTTTGAGTTTGCAGTTGCTGGTCTCTGATGACACATCACCGACAGATGCACTATTAGTATTTTCTAATTGTTTTGGGTGCCATGAAACGACTCCTGCTTCCGCTGAATGTTATGTTTTGTTTACTGGCAGCGGGTCCTGAAGCTTTGCTCTGGGAAATCCTTCTTTTTACTTTTGTGTTACGTTTCTGTGATCAAACCTTTCCCATAAATGATGCAGATGAGGCAGCCTTATATGGCGACTTTAGGGGCATTGATCAAATCTCACAAATATGCGTCTCCTCATGAACAGGTGGTATTCATCAGTCTGATAAGAGGGATTTATTACAATGGAGGTTAGTGAATCCAACTTGGAACACTCTTAGGAACAAGCCTTTTAAGGAAAAATAAGAGAATAAAAGAAGAATATGTCGATTTTCCTAATCAGGTTACACACTTCTGTCCAGAAAACTTAGTAACATAGGATTTCGATATTCTAACAAGGTTAATGGACTGCATTCGAAAAGCTTTTTGACTTAACAACTGCTTAAAGGCATTTCACGTTGCACTTTCCACCAACCCCACATTCATACAGTGCTTCTATATCCACCAATTGTCTACAATTCACAGTCACATACTGCCGGCTGAGACATCAGGGGTAATTTGGAGTTCAGTGTCTTGCCATAGAACAATTTTACATGCAGACTGGAGGAACTCGGAATCAAATGTCAAACCCTTGAGTTAGTGGACAACCCACTGCCATATAAATTTAATTTTCCAACATAAGGTTTACATTTCAAAATATGCTTATTTGCTTCCTTCCCAAGAGTTGGAAGTAGAGACTGACACAAAGTGGGGTCTTCGTGGTAAGTCTTCCAGTAATATTCACATGAGAGTGTTATAAATCCTAAATATTACTATAAAATGTCCAGAAACTGTCAATTCCTATTCCGTCAATGAGTCAAATTTGCACAAACTGAGCCCAATATTGTAGAATCACTTAAAATAAAATAATTGACCTCAGTCAGCCCTGAACTGAAGGAATGATATTTTCTTTCTATCTTTTTGTTATGTTACACCTTCCTCTTTGCCTTCATCAACAGTATCTCTCAATTCTTCCACCATCACATCTCAGCAGATCTTCTGGGGTTTGTATTTGGTGTATCTAGGGAATGAGGATTAAATTTGTTCTGGAAAATGTTATTCACAAGTCAACATGTGTGTACAGCATTTGAAAACACCCTTTCACTCGGACATGCAGACACCCACACATACACACACACACACTTAGCTTATGAAAATTGAGGTCATGACAAGCTACACCTCCTGATGGGAGGGTGCAGAGTGGTTGACTTAAAGGAGATGTGGGGAAAAATGGAAAAATTTAGTAAACATTATAAGCATTTCAATAGTTGAGGTCGCTGTCGGTTCTATTTTCAAAGCATCTGTCAAACATGATTGTTTCTTTGACCGATCACATTGTTGGGTTAAATTTCTAAGTTGTTGAAGCTGTTTTATGTAAGGATCCACATTAGTGGTAAGATTTGGGGCCGAGGTGAGGAGAGAAGGAGGAAAAAAAGGAGAGGCAGATGGCAAACAGGGAATAACTATGACCCGAGGCTTTAACTTCTATGGCTGTTTATAACATGTTGATTAAGAGGGATAGGTGTGAGAGGTGTCTCTGTAGGGAGACATTGAGGGACCGAAGGATGTAGGAAAGGACAGATGGAAATAGGCGAGAGAGGAGGTAGTTGATGGAAAATATTATTCCTCTTGATGCTAATGTTGTAGGCGCTGTCATAAACAAGTGATGGAAAAAGATGGAGAGAGCGACAGACTCGTGGAAAAATCATTCCTGGGTTTTAAATGGTTAGAGCATAAACAAACCCAAAGAAACGGACGCTGATGTCAGACCTATGAGGTGCACAAGACCTCGTACTTATAAGGATAAGGCCATATCTAAATCTAATTAGACCACCGAGAGATGTCCCTAAGGTAAAGAGTTCCTACAGAGAAGGCACAAGCCCATTCCATAACTGGAAACAAGCAGCAGTGGATATGGAAAAAGGATAAAACTGAAGAGCAGCTTGTTGATTATTACAGCACCATGTCATCAATACCTGAGATGTCATCAACAATGAGGGATCGACAACCAATACAAATATAGAGACATTTTTTAAGAACCTAAAAATAAATAATTGGACTATACATAACAGTATAAATCAATGTCTAATAATTAGAATGTACGGTATGATCAAGAACACAGTATTGGAATGAATCTGAGTGTGATATGGATAAGAAAGTAAATAATCCAGGGTAATCTCCAATGTGTTTGATAAACTACTGTATATGAAAAGAAGAAATAGGTTTGTGGATATAAAGGAAAGTGGGAGTATGGAACTAAGTATCAGAAAGGCTTTAGTGAATACAGACAAGTGGTTGTACTAACAAAAAGGAAGTTCATGTCCTTCTATGACCAATGTTACCAGACGTAAACAGATCAAGTCCAAAAACTTTCCAGGATTAGCCAAATTTGGGTGACATTGCCTAATCTTGCCATACCCAGCCCAGCCAGAATCCAGAGAGGTCCTATAAAAATCAGGGTACATTGTGCCAAACTGCACAAATCAACGACAAAGAAGAGGGACCAGAGCAGGGTCCTCTGGGCTCATCCACAGACCTCCTGTGGCAGCAGCGACTGACAAACAACAAAGAACCAGCAGGGCTCTGGCTTAGCATCCGGAGAGACCGTCTGCAGGAGCTGGCCAACTCCAACAGACGTCTGTGACCCAGACCTTTGAAAGGTTCCAGAAATGCCTGTTCCGGAGAGAGGGAGATGTCCCTCTGAGAATTGGCCTGGTGAAGGATATTGACGCAACTAAGAGCCCTCACAGGCCGCAGACATGCGCCCCTCTAGTCCCAAAGATGTGCTGGTAATACCTCGGTACAACCAGTGGGCAAGCCTAGCTAGAAGTGCAAGGGAACCTGAAACAGAATCAACGATCCTAAAATAAAGATTTAATTAAGAACCACCAGGAAGAGACACCATAGTGTAGCTGTCAAGTGGTGACAAGACACAAGACTGTGTGCTACTCCAGCTTGAGTCGACCTGGCCTGGTTGGAATGGTGACTAAGGATCCTCCTGTTAGACTGACGCTCATCATCAGCAGTTCAAGGAGCAAATACAATGGGATCGCCAAGGTTGAACCGTCTGCTCTGGTCATCGTAGGTGGTCAACGAGAAAGAGATCCAGCAACTAAAACATCTGTTTTCACAAGGATGCTGTTGTTACCCACTGTGCCTCAGTTAGTATTCTTACAAATAGACAGATGAAGGTTCTGCTTATAGGGTAGTTGGCCAGACGTTGGAAAGAAGACAGCTTCTGGACAAGTCTCCTCTTCTTTTTTACAGAATTTGAATCCTGTTTAGGACGAAGTCAGTAAGGACTTAGTAAGACAAACTAATCTTTATCAGTTTAATGTGAGGGCTGGGTAGGACTCCTGTACCAGAGAGCCTGGGTAACAAGAGGATGTTGATTAAAAAGTGATAGGTTTAGCAGCAGAGGGGAATGGCAAAAGGGAGAAATGAATGATGGAACAGAGGGATACTAAATATGGAAAGTGAGAGTCAGATAATGAGCCTGGATGGAGGGATGCTATATGAGGGAAAATGAGGGAATACGATAAGCATGGAAAACGGGTGCTAATTAGTAAAAACATCAGAGAATAAGAGTGCAAAGTTTGGTAAATGGGGGAATAATATTTCTGTAGATCTTAATCAAGGATACTGATTGAGGGGAAGAGGGGGATGTGTAGCACTGCACACAGAGATACAGTTTAATAATGAAAGCAGGATGGAAGGAGGAATGTAACATTGACAAAGGCAGACAGCTGGAAGCCGGATTCATGAAAAATACCCAATTTTGAATGATGTTGATAACCATATGCAACGATTTAAAATTCCTGCTTATATAAATACAACATTTGTGGCAATAACACATAAATATAAGATTAAAAAGTGAATTTTAAAAGCAGCATATGACGTGATGTAAGCCAACACCGAATCTTCCTGCCAGAGGAGTAAAGATAAAGCAATAGAGGGATCATTGGTCTGCACACATCAATTTATTTGCTGTTTGGGGGATGTTAATTAGGGAGAAGTGGTGCGAGGCGTTTTTTATGGGTGAGTGCTTATAACAGAACCGCAGTAAGAAATAGTGTGGTGAGGTAATTAGCTGGTTAAATGGTGGGTTGTTGTCTTGTGGGGATGTGGGTTTATTGTGTGCTGCTTCTGCTCGGGGAGTTATGTTTGTTCCGTCTCCTGCCTCCGTTGTTTCTCTAGTGACGACTTCATGTCACGAGCAACAGCTGATAAATGTAAATACAGACATTTCACTCCATTTGCCCAAAGAAACAATGTCATGAAAGGCTTTTTGGGTGATTGGATTGCAGTTGGATGACAGTCCAGTTTTTGAAATCCACCCTCATTGAGGACAATTAGAGATGCACTCTGACCACATTGAACATAAGGGAAAATGCTGTTGTGTTGTCATTTCACATTCAACAAATGTAAATATGTAATTGGTCTTAACTGTTCGAAACTATAGACCTTACATAAGCATGGAAAAGTAGTCTGCTCCTCAAAAGTGAAACATATGCCTCCTCCAGTCAATAGCTGAGACACATCGATCAGGCTAAAAAGTAAAAGTTTATTTCTCATAATTACCAAGTTTTCATGTTTTTGATACGTTTGAGTTGAATTAGTTGTTTCATGAGATTAGGGTGAAGCATCATGATTGCCAGCTGAGACTGGCTCACGATTGGTCTGACTGGCTCCAGATGCACAAGACGCCAGCGTTCATATCTGGGCTATTTCATTGTCCACCTCGTCTATGTTCCAAACCAGTGAGGTAGCAGCAGCTTGTTAGGAAGGAGCCTTTAGCCAGTAAAAACATGAAGCCAGTACTCAATACCTTGGACGTTATTCAAGACACTTCTGGATGGAGTGAGGAATATTCTAACTGTCTGCTTTCAAATAATTCCAAAGACTTCTCCTCAACTTTGATCACTGGGCCTTTGTTTGCTGAACTCAACCACACAACACAAGGATGAGAACTGTGATGTTTCATATCAAAGCCTTTTTTTGAGCTCAACATCCACCACAAGAAGTCAAACAAAAACAAAGCATTTCACAAACCGTATTAGAAAAACAGAAAGCTAATATGTTGGCATGGCACGGCTGACGCACTGTCTAGTGTTCAAGTCCACAGAGCTGAGGCGCACATGTTGACGCACACATTCTGCATGGTGGGTGTTTCCCTCCTGCACAATCCTACTCTGAGAATGAGATGCTTTAGAAAATCGGATGTAGACCAGTGACGTAGCATTTCTCTCTCTCTTTCTCTCTCTCTCTCTCTCTCTCTCTCTCTCTCTCTCTCTCTCTCTCTCGTTTTGCTCTGTCTGTACATTATTAGGTTTTGGTGGCCCTCAGTAGCTAACAGTGTAGATCGATGTAGCTTCTGAGAGTCTAGCTGGGCTTTAATGTGATATTCTGAGTGGACAGCTTTTCTTCAAATGCACCTCTTAATCACATCAGAGATAAATCTCCGATCTTGTTGTCTTCCCTCTCGCTATGTGTTTGTCTGTGTGTGTGTGTGTGCGTGTTCAAGAAGTACCCAAGTGCATGTGGGATATTATGAGTTTCCTTGCAAGCAGACAGCTGTACATGTGGCTCACATTCAGAAAGACATGCAGCCTCGAGCTCGGTTATAGAGAGGACGCCACGCTGTTAATCACTCTACAATAAAAAAGCTTAAATCATCACCATGGTGAGATGCCAAATTTTCTCAAAAAATCAACTGGCATGGAGTTGCGAGTTACTTAGCAACAGAGAGCAGGTTTGTCGACTTTGATCCAGCTGTGGGTGAGCAGAAGGCAGAAGGAGATTAAAACATGAAACAGACAGAGGAACACGTTTGTAATATAAAAATTACAGTACAATCTGGATGAAATTAGTATATAAATGATGAACAATATGCCACAGAAAAAAATATCCTAATCTTCCCACTGCCAATTTAACCAACAATGAAAGTAATTTGACAAAATATGAAATTATATAATGGATCGATAACATTGTGTACAGATGGAATACAGGAGTAACAATTTAGAGAAAAGGACAAATAAATGTGTAATTGTTGGGCACCAGGGTATCGCACTGGGTGGGGAATACACTGAAGCTTGGGACCAATAGTGTTTTACAGAAAATACAATATATATCAATCCAATTAAACTTCAGTGGTTTATCAATATGTCCTCTACCTAGCTGTTTAATTGGAATAAGGACAGACATGCAAGTTCAGCCCTTCAGCAGTCAATAATAAAAGCTATAGAAGGCATATATTGAACATACAGTATTCCTTCATGTTTAGTGAGGAACGAGAAGTAATAATATTATCTTAACAAGGTTCTTAACATTTGCTTTAGTTAAAACACTAATAATTGTGTTGTATTTTTTTTGGATTGGTTAAAATCTGATTCTATTTACTTACCATATCCATAAATGACCATATTTACTAATTCAATGGCTTGAATTTAAAATGATGTGTGATAAAAGTTGAATAACTAGATTCTGACAGTATGCCACAACATCAGGCATTTTGCAGATATGACATTGTGACCTCAGTTGATTAAAAAAAAAAAAATTCAGACCCAAACTGGTCAAAAAAAGAAAAGAAAAGGAAATTCACTTTTTCCTCTTTGTGTCTCCTTGTTCAACAGTCGTCCAGCATATCAAGAGACACAACATTGTGCTGAAGAGGGAGCTGGGAGAGGGAGCCTTCGGAAAGGTCTTCCTGGCCGAGTGTTACAACCTCTCACCTGACCAGGAGAAGATACTGGTGGCTGTCAAGGTGATCAGGAAGTCTAATTGTTTTAAAGAATACATATGATGATTTCTTGTTTCTCTTTCCTCTATGTCTTGTATAGGTTTTTATGTTTGTAAAGGTAATGCAAAGTTAAAAAGGCCAATCATGGAAGCCATCATGTTTTTGAAGGAACCAATCACATTAGAGTGGGTCAGCATACCAATCATTGTTTTAACTGGAGGGAGCGACAGCTCTGTTCTCGAGTGTTCATTTTAATAGTTTCCTTATATCCTTAACATATTAAATTACTGTGTGATTGACTGTAGGGTTTTCCGGATAAAAAAAACATTTTCAACTGGTCACTTAGAAAACAAAACAAAAGCTTTGTTTTTAATAAACTGAAAACCACAGAGATATCTTATTTGTAAAAATAAATAAAATATCATTCAGTCTGGTTATTCCGATTCATGAGGAGTCTAGCTTTAAGAGGAATCATTTAAAAAACCCTGCTGCTGCAGAATGATTGGTTGCACCAAAATAAATCACATTATGATGTTATTGAAGGTGAATTTATTACCCTACAGTATTTTTCAATTCGATCCGATACCTAGAATACATTTCACATATCGAATATTGCAGCAGATAATCTCACTGTACGTTTGTGAAATGTAGACATTGGCCTTTTCAATCGAAATCCTTCCTATGGCGTATGTATCGCCATCATCTCACCCCCATTTCCTCCGCTATTGTTAGAAAAGCCGCTCCTTTCCAGAGTTTCTGAGTAAGCGAAAGGTGGAATTACACTCAAACCACCAACTTCCGGGGCTCAAATTGAACGGTTTCCCAGGGAGCATCCTCCCATCACATATATCATCCATCCATCTCACCATCAAGTATGCTTTCTCTGCTGGTCTGCGGTGAAACAGGATCTGATTGGTGAAGAACTTCTCATTAACAATACATGACCTGTGAGAGACCCCCACCTACCCCTTCCTTCCTTCTCCCTGTGTCTTCACTTACCCCCCCCCCCCTCTACACACACACTTCCTCTGTCCTCTGTCCTCTGTCCTCCACTCCTCACCTCAAACTCTCTCTTTCACCTGGCTTGTTCCCGACTCTCACTTCATCCTGGCACCTTCCTCCTCTCAAATCCTCCACTTTCTTCTCTCCTCCAACACTTCCTGTTTTCTTTCCAGCTTAACTCTAAACCGCTCGCCAGCCGCGCGATGTTTGATGCCAGCTTAGCTCCAGCTCAGTCTGGGCACTTTGTAAAAAAAAGCACCTGAAAATCCTCAGAAGCAGAGTTCTTGGTTGTAGAACAAGGGTCTGGATGTTGAAGTCAGACCGGGTGAAATGTTTTATAAGCAGCACATTACTTACCCTGAGACTAGCACAGGTACAGCCGTTTATAGACATGATGTACAGTAGTTGAATCATTGAGTCATTAGTGTCACTTCATTGATTTAAGTCTCTCAATTCATCATTTTTGTTCAATCAGCTAATGCACCAGCTGCTCACCGAGTGTACGTCTCACTCTTTCGGCTCTTTTCATCCTCGTCTCATTGTCGTTTGGCATGACTCACCATTCCTCTTGTGCCGTTTTCCTCTTCCTACCCCGTGTTGCTCCATCCAAGAAGCCAATTTGTAATGAAAGCTGCTGGAAACATTTCATTTCCAACAGACTTTCAAGGATTTTCAGGATTGGTTCACCCAAAATATAAAAAACTAAACTGAAAAAGGGGCTTTGCGGGGGGGTTTGAAAGTAGTTCACATAATCCAAAAATAGCTGAGACACTGTTTCTGGAACCAAAGACTACAACCTGGTCATGGACAGATTAATTCCCCCCAGACTGACAGAGGCACTAATGACGCAAATCATTTTATAACTGTTTGAGGTCAATTTCAGTTGTTTTTGGTCTTTCTTCTTATTTTTAAAGATATTTTAAATTGTTTCTCTTCAGTCTTTTTGCTATTCTCTTTTTAGTTTTGCTTTCGATTATTGTGTCTGGGGTCATGAATCACAGAGAAATGAACAAGTTAGTTAAACATGAGCCCTACCTGATATCGAAACAGCATTTTGGTTTATTGAGAAAGATTTTTTCTTCAAAATGTGAGCATTGACACTAAACTGCTTCAGTGATGAAAATACAGTTTTTTCTTTAGATGGACACTATATCAATAATGAAGTGTACATACTGGACCTATGTTACACTCTGTCATGCGTGCTACATTATCAAAACATGTTCTGCCTTCTGCACCACATTACAATAACCTGCACTCGCTAATAGAGCTTAATGGTCCTGGTTTTAGAGTCGGCCATCAATCAACCAGTCATCCATAATACAGAGGCAAGTTTTACTACAATACGCTGAGCTGGCATCGATCACAGGCAACACCATAACACGTGCTTATACACGTAGAAATATGCATATGCACACACACTCACGTCTATAGACACTCACACAGTCGCATGCAATCAATCATGAACACTTTCCATTTTCCATAATGTTGCACATGTAAATGGGAATCACTACAGTCCCAAGCTAGAGGTTGGTTGTTGATTGCTTGTTATTTGTCCAGGGACCTGAATGTGCACAGAGCGGATAACTAACGCTGCAAAAAATATGGCTTTTGGCTCGAGACTTAACGCGACACTGAGTTCAGACAGTGAGAGCGCGACAGTGGAAACGTAGATGTTTTTTTTCCCCCTTTTAAAATCAAACAATTTGATTCCAGATGTAGTTTTTCCATGGAGAGGCAAACTAGGTGAACTTCGAACAGACCTCGATCAGTGTTTATGTTCTAAAGTGTCCCTGTAGCCTTTTAGTGCCACTTTTTAAATTCATCACCCTTTTAGAAAGTTGTTACTTGCTTTATCAATAGTTAATTAATTTATAGATAAATTATAAACTGTTATAATAACAACGTGGGGGTTGCCAGTTTGAGTGTGGTGTTTATCAACACTTTGTATTTTCTCATTAAAAGTTTTTTTATTATCCTGTCCCTCTACCTTCCTCCGAGAAGATTCCTCCAATTAGAGTATTTATTCATATTTATTAATTCACGAATATTGATATTACAAACATCAGTAATTGCAAGGTGATGAAATACCAGCGATAGCCACCATGTGTTTTTTTAATGGTCGTGAGTCAATTATTTACTAACCATTAATTAATGAAGCCATTAATCACAATACCCAAACCCTTCATGAAGGTGGAATAAATGTTATTTATCATTATTATCATTACTCATCCTCTTCTCAGTTTGGTATTCAGTGGAACTTTGAGGTTTTCTAACAGAAGGTACTCTCACTTTGAGAACACATCAGCAGAAAGTAAACCATGATTTCCCATACATGTGTGATATCACATTTCCAGCTGAGATTGGCGCGTTGTCCATACAGTATCTATACTGTAATAATCCACGGTCGTTATGGCGCTGTATCCTCTTACAGCCTTTAATGTACATGATCGAGCCTCGGCCTTCGCGATTGGCTGGGAATGGAGTCACCGTCTGTCTCATTTTCTGGCATCTCAGCGTTCTGGATGAAGGGTCACGGGTCACTTCCTTCTGCGTGAGCTCTCTGGGTGACTTCTCCTTGTCCTTTAGACCCGTGCTCGTAACAGGAGCTTCTCTCTGCACTGTTAGTTCACAGCCACATGCACAAGGTAGAGAGTGAACATATATCCATGTCATACACTGTAGGAAGACAATCTATTATTCATGTTTAGGACAGGAGGACTTTTCTATATTTCTCTTCTTTAGATGTGAAATGAATCCAGACCCTGTATCACTTTCATTTCCTGCAACTGCCTTTCTCTTTTTTATTCACACACACTCTTTTAGCACCTTTGTCACAGATGCCTGTGTTACACAACCTGCCCAACAGATTTCCTGATTCATGGAAAGGAGATTAGTTTCAGAGGGAACCACGGAATATAATGAAGTGTTGTACAACAGTGTTGTACTTTGTAATGGCTTACATTAATATGAAATGTCTCCAGTTTTCCTGCTCGGTCATTGAATCAATCCTCACTCAGTGCCAGTAATTTCACAATGTGTCTGCCGTGTTACTCTAGCTCACCCTTTACAAGCAAGACCTTTTTTTCATGGTGGACATCAGCCAAATAAACTGGAACAGACCGTGTCCACTGTGAAAATGACAAACTGGCAATAGTGTACATGGAATAATGTGAGACTATTTCATTTGTCGGTTTATTAAAATGTCCCTTTGTGTCTTTGTGTGTGTGCAGACACTTAAAGAGGCCAGTGAAAATGCCAGGAAGGATTTCCACCGTGAATCTGAGCTCCTGACGAACCTTCAACACGAACACATCGTCACTTTTTACGGCGTCTGCGTGGAGAGTGACCCTCTCATCATGGTGTTTGAGTACATGAAGCACGGAGACCTCAACAAGTTCCTCAGGCACGGCCCTTTCCTTCATTACAGAAAAGTGACGAGCAAATGGCAACAGACTAGAGGACAAATTAAAGTCAATCAGACAGTAGAGATCCCCTCTCTTTAATTTCCAATTTTAAAGACTTTACTCTCTCACTAACTCACAGGGCTCATGGTCCCGACGCAGTTCTGATGGCGGAGGGTCAGACCACCAGACCTGTGGAGCTGACCCAGTCTCAGATGCTGCACATCGCCCAGCAGATAGCATCCGGCATGGTCTACTTGGCATCTCAGCACTTTGTGCATCGCGACCTGGCCACCAGGTTTGTCCTGTTCTCGTGTGTGTATTTGAACGGCAACAGTTTATCTATTCTGAGTCACATGTGGCAGAACTAACCAATAAGAAGCTCGAAGGACTTAGAATGAGGTGAATGTGGGGAATCACGCAAGTAGATTTAAACGTAAAATATGATCATGTATGTTATCATTGTATTTTGGTAAATTAACCCAAATGTATAAATTGCCCCTGTATCTTACACTTGCAGTAAAGTAAAAATAACTGTTAATTAATTGCGTTAACCTTGATGTCCTTGAGATGTCTACTGAACAAATTCAGTCACTTATAAGGACATAAATTGTAAATTCATTGGCAAGTATCTATAAATATAAAAAAAAAACATCATGGAAGCTTTCAGGTCTTGTGTAAAACATATGTTACTTTCATTATAGATTATAATAGGAGAAGATTTACAGTATATCTCTGGTTGTTTTTATTGTGTTGTTGCAAGTCAATTGCAAAAGCGTATATTTGCTGTTTTACAGAATATATACTCATGTTTTCGCTAATCTATGTGAGAGACATGCTGCTAAAGACAAACAACAAAATAAAAGTCCAGTTTCTTCACTGAACTCAACGTCATCAAGTTTGCAAATTAACGACAGGATAGTGGATTTGAGGCAAACATCAAAACTTTTACAGGGTGGGATAACTGCGCCAGGAGTAACTCCAATATGTAACACGTCTGAAATTATGTTAAACGTCTTTTACTTAAACTCAACAACATGTTCTTCACAGCTGTGTTTTGTTCTGTGTCTGACAGGAACTGCCTGGTGGGCGAGAACCTGCTGGTGAAGATCGGGGACTTCGGCATGTCCAGAGATGTCTACAGTACTGACTACTACAGGGTAGGTGTATGTGTCAACCTAATTTTCTTCTTTCAGCCTCCCCCCTCCTTGCTGTATGAGTCCCTCTCTGCTCCCCACCCCTTTCCCCCCTCCCCCTCTGCATGGGCATGACTGATGGGCCCTGGCCGAGTTACAGTAAGCCGCCTGCCATGGTGGCACAATTAAACCCAGCGCAGTGCAGTGCAGCAGAATTAAACATACATGTTGGTTTCACTGAGAGACAGAATCGGCTTTGTTTGGTGGCGGCGTCTAACAGCAGTTTCCTTTATTCACACTTAGGTTCTTTTATTTTTTCAGGAGGTGTTCATTTTGAATTTAGGAGTCCTCTGTTCACCAGGGACCCGGCTAATGACACCGCTGCATGACAAGAACCGACACAATTTAATATGCTTCTCTGATGAAAACATTTTATAAAATTATAATTAAAAAATGAAGTAAAAAAATAAAGATATTATGGTTCCTGAAAAACCAATCAGACTCAACTTTTGACGATATCGAAAAATTAAACAATATTTACCTATTGTTGTAAAGGTTAAATAGAGACTCATTATTTTAGCGCCAAGTTTTCACAAAGTGTAAATATACTCAATTTTTTTTAATTTAAGAAGCTAGATCTGCATTTGTGTATAATCTGAAAATGCTTAGTTTGAAACAGTGAAGTAATAACACATGAAATAGTATGAAATACGGTACCTTCAAACAAACATTTGTGCAAACTGTACACAGTCTGGTTAGTTCTAAAATGTTCCTCTAAATCCTACTTTTTGTTGTCAATCAAACTCAAGCCTGATATAGTCAGTACATACATTTAAAGGTCACAAAACTCACATTGTGTAATAGTACACAGCTCTCCATACAATAAACCTATTCAGATTGCCGGAAGTGTTGTGCTAGTTGAATATAACGCACACACACTTATGTCAAGGGGTGTTGTCCAAAGGGTCTTTCTGCAAAGTGTGTGTGTGTGTGTGTGTGTGTGTTTGTGTGTGTGTGTGTGTGTGTGTGTGTGTGTGTGTGTGTGTGTGTGTGTGTGTGTGCAGGGACATTTAGCAGTTCCACTTTGAGAGTCAAGATAACTCAGAGCTACAAGAGACGGCTGAGAGCGTGTTTTCTTCCTTCTTCACAGCGTCTGTCACCTTTCCAAAAGGGCAAAATCGAATAAATCTTACTGATTGATTGACAGAGACTGTCCATTCTTCATGTCCTTTCTCCGATCCACTGTGACAAACTGACATGAGTGACGTGAAAGAGCACGGTCGTCGGAGGAGGGAGAACGATAGACACAGGAAGGGAGCAGCCATTTAACGACAGGACAAATGTCCATTTGGAGCGAATAATTATTTGAACAGTCACGATCAGAAAGACAATGATCGACAGGGCATTAAATATTTGTATAATTCAGGAATGGCAATTATTGGTGCATTTTGTGTTTTGTATGTCTGTTGCCATATTTTTAGGTCATATAAGAACACTATTATTATTTAGTTTGCAGGAAAGCAGTTAAGTTATATCCGGCATACATCAGGCTTATATAAATCATTACTTGCAATGCAAAACGATAATAGTCCCCTTATGAAATCACTCGATAAAGTTTTTTATTTGAATCTGCATCAAATTTCACACACTTAGAAATATCCTAAATATGTCTGAGTGGCTTTATCAAGTTCCAAGAATGATTATCTCACAAACAAAAGCAAATGTTTCGAAAATTGAAAAAAAATATTTTTTACAAAATTCCTGGATCCGCACCATTTTTCCTATTTTCCGCACCCATACTACTTCATTCCCCCTAATGTCATGGTAGTCTAACTTGTCGTTTTTGTGTTATCGTGCTTAAAAACCAACCAACACACAAACAGGGGTGAAAATATAACCTCCTTGACATAGGTCACTATAATGCATATATTTGCCAATATTAGAAAACTATTGTTTCGTCACATTTCACAATGTAAAAGGGAAAAAAGCCTCCTTTTTACTCTATTTAGAGAAAGACTCATTAATATTTCTACTTGCATTTATGTTAATGTTAATCATATTTCACAGCATGTGGAAAACTTGTTATGCCACAATCTTTAAAAACAACAACACTGCCACAATCAATCTGTGTTGTGAAAATGACCTTCCTTTGGACTTTTTCTGAAAACTTATGATTAAATGTGGAGTAACGAGATGTGCGTGGGATCAAATTAAACTTGTAAAATGTAAGGTCTCTCCTCTGGGGCTTGCTTTTGCACTATAGCTGTGTGACGACACACAGCGATCTCCCTCCTCCTCCCCCTCCCCTCCTCCTCCTCCTCCTCCCCCCTCCTCCTCCTCCTTCCTTTCACCTCGCCTCAACAAAGCTGAGCGCTGAGGCTGTCGTCATAGAAACGGGCGAAGGCAGTGGCAGTGAGCCTCGGAGTTGTATCCAACGTTTGTCAGGAAGAAAAGTAATCAGACAACTTGTGTTTAGTATTCCGAAGCAGTATGAGAGAAAGAGAGGGGGGAGAAGGGGAGAGATGGAAGTGTGTGAGATGGAGGCAGGAAGGTGGCAAAGATGAAAGGAGAGAGGCAGAGAGAGAGATGGAGGGAGCAGCAGGAAGAGAGAGAGGAGGTGGGGGGGAGACGAGCGGGAGGCCGTGCAGGGAGGGAGAAAACAAGACATGAATAAATATACAAAAGAAGAGGAGGCAGCGATGGAAGGATAAAGAGACCTACACATGCTGTGGTGGGAGAGGAGGAGAAGTCGTGCAGCGTAGTCAGAGAGAAACAAACACACACCCGAGCTGCAGCTGCACACAACCACAGAGCAGGACATCTGAAACACACAGACACAGACAGACGCAGGGAAAACAGGGAAGCAGGAGAAAGGTACAGAGCGGTGGGAGGTAAAACACAAGCAACAACTCATGTTTCAGCATCCAGGACAGACAGCGGTGTGTGTGTGTGTGTGTGTGTGTGTGTGTGTGTGTGTGTGTGTGTGTGTGTGTGTGTGTGTGTGTGTGTGTGTGTGTGTGTGTGTGTGTGTGTGTGTGTGTGTGTGTGTGTTTTGTCTGTGTGTGTGTGTGTGTTTCTGTGGGGACCCAGTTATGCTCTTGCGTCAGACAAGAGCAAAGATGAGTCATAGAGGAATCGGAGCGCCCCCCCCTGCTGCCTCCCCCAGTGTGTGTGTGGATGTAAGGAAATAGAAACAGAGGCGTAGGACTGAAGGGGCCGTGGTGACGTCACTGAATCCCCTGTTACCCAATGAACCTGACAGATGCTTTAGCAAACAGGCGAGGATGACTCTATCCGATGCCTCGTGTGTGTGTGTGTGTGTGTGTGGGGGGGGGGGGGGGGGGGGGGCATGCGGGCGGGGCTGGACTTGGACTTGGAGTTTGGGGGTGAAAGCACATAAACTGATTTCATGCCCAAGCGTAAAGGATGAAAGAAATTCAAATGTGTGTGTGCGTCTTAACATTCAGGCCCTGACTGTTTTATGCCGCTGACACAGACTTGCAACAAAGTAGAACTAAACAATCTCTTTAGAGTTATTTGGCTTGTGTGTGTGTGTGTGAGTGTGTGTGTGTGTGTGTGTGTGTGTGTGTGTGTGTGTGTGTGTGTGTGTGTGTGTGTGTGTGTGTGTGTGTGTGTGTGTGTGTGTGCGTGTGTGTGTGAGAGGGTGTGTGTGTGCGTGACAAGGTGTTGGTGTGTGTTTTACAACCCATATCTGGGTTCCGACCAACACAGACAAACACAATTTTAATGGGGCACCTGGAGATGCTGGAGTCAAGCAGTGTGTGAGTCAGTGTTCGTGTGGACTGACAAATCACTGTCTGCAAGACAAGATACAAATCAACACAAGGTTAATAAAAAGGTTTAACACAATCAAAACTCAATATATCCACAACATGTACTTGATTACATTTTTTAAAGACATGTAAATTAGGGGTTATGCTAATTGGAGACTTTAAATTGTCCCTCTGTGGGAAGGTGAGAGTGAATGGTTGTTTGTATTGTAAGAATAATGGTATAACCACATGACTGAGGCCGGTGCAAATCTTTCTCCGTGTTAAACCAGGCCACATCTCTCCCTAACATTAACCAGGTGCTGCAAGTGCCCCATGAAACCCATTAAAGTTTAAATAATGACAAGTGGACATTGAACTACAAGACCTGATGTTCAGGTGGAAAATAAATATGGTGTCTGTCCATATTTGTGCCTTGACAAATATTTTAATCACCATTTCCTCATGATATTAAGAGATAATGTGATCCAAGCAGCATCACGACTTTTTTGTTGTTGTATATTAACATAATTTCTAAGAGATTGAACAGAACAACAGCATGTGAGGAACATTTATATATCAAGCATTACTGTGTCTGAGACGGCCAGAAGAACAAGGTCTTTTCTTCAGGGATGGAACTAAAACTGCAGACACACACGCACACACACACACACACACACACACACACACACACACATACACACACACACACACACACAGGCACACACACACACACACACACACACACACACACACACACACTGCACATACGTAGACACAAGGATTCTTGGAAAGAGTTTTTGTTTCCATAGCAACACAGAGGGCAATTAAGGTAGAGTTCCCGTGTTTGTTGCAGGAACAGTGGAGTGGGTGGAGTAAGTCACATAAGCCCCTCCTACACCACATCCCATAATGCTCTCCTCTTAACCAGTGCAGTTGCCCTGGATACCACAGCCTCCAGGAGGTCACTACAGGGAACCCAAAGCCCTCGCCTGGTTTATTCTTCCTCCGGTTTTGGGGCGTTCCTGAAACGTTCAGGCAGTGGACTCGTTGAAATGATGCATATTTGTAAGACAGGGAGGGAGAGAGACAGTGCGCCATCTTAGAGGTGAGAGAGAAGGTGCAAACGAGTGAGAGAGAGAGAGAGAGAGACGGGAACAGCAAAGGAGACAAAGACTGACGACCAAGCTCCTGAGAGCAAAGAGAAAACGGAGCCAGAGCTAATGACGGAGCGATGCAGTGAGAATCTCTTCTGACTGCTCCTCTGTAAACTTTGTTCCTGTTTGTTGCCTCCTCCTCATCAACAGCAACAGGGTTTAATCTGGGACTTTTCCTTTACCTGTAATTCTTCATTAGTTGTCTCTGTCGACGTGGCCTCGTTGGAGACACTGCCTTTTTCGTCCTCCTCAGACATGTGCACAAACACACACCGGCACCACAGTTAAAGAGGCTGTTATTAATATGTTAGACCATCAGGGGAAATGGTCAGCCATGATGAATAAATAAAAAATTGGAATGGGTATGAGCAGGTCCAGACACATTGGTGATTAAATATTGTCAGAAATGGATCTATCCATCTATTCTCGAAATAATGGCTTTGAAATAGTAAATAACCACGCAAGTGACCATAAGAAACCAGACCAGAGTAGAACCAGACTAGCTTTTACTCATTGGAAAGGATGCAGGACAGATTCCAACCTTATTAATCATCAGTTGTTACTGGGAGGGCGGGACAGAGGGTACCACACATGCATTCTAAATGTCGTCTGCCTGCAGAGGATGGTAAAAACTTTATTGATGTTTCAATGGGTCATTATTCAACCGCTGCTGATAGTCAGTGTGTTCGTGTGAGAGAGAGAGGAAGAGGACGAGAGGACGAGAAAGAAAACAAGAAAGAGAAAGATCGACCAAAGCACGCAGCTCTACACTGAAGCATTCTTCATGTTTCTAAATATTTTAGTATCATTATGAAACTCTGCTCTAATAACACCCGTTATATTTGTGTAAAATTCTGTAAAATGTAAGTCGACGTGGTTCGTTGGCTTCTGAGCTTCGCCTCTTCTTGTTGCTTTTTAACAGATACATGTGTACTACTGTTCATGGGAGGATCCATCCACAAAACATTTCAATTACGTCTCCTACCTGTAGGGGGTACCTCAAGTGTATCCGGGAACAATTCTTACATTGTGTTGCTTTAAGATAAGGCTAATTTAAAGCAACAGCAGTAGTGAATATGAAAGTGAGTTTTGAGGGTTTGAGATTCTAGTGCCAATAAAGCAGGTATGAATTTGGCTGAAACGTATAAATGAGAAACAGACAAACATGGAGGGAGGCATCACGTTACAGGGAGAGAAGGGAGGGTTATGCGGAGAGAAAGAGCTGCCGAGATGAAGGCAGGTATGTTTCACTGAACCTGATGGCTATCTGACCGTGCAGATTTTATTACTCCATTAAATAACCCACTGACTAACATAGAAACAGGCCAAGTGTGGGCACCAAGCCATTAATAACAGGCATAAACCGAGGATTGTCCTGTCTGTGTGGAGCAATGGAGCGCAGACGGTTCGGTAGATTCATGTGAGGAGAAGCAGTCAGTGTTGTGCAAGTTCACTACTCTCATGAACTAGTTCAAATTTCAGTTCATACAAGTAAACATGAATAGTTCACGTTCATAGTTCACCATTTAAATTCTGAACTAGTTCATATTTCAGTTCATTTCATAGTTTTAAGGTGGAAAGTGAGAATGAAAGACTTAACTTGCTAAAGAAAACCTTATCCATCACTACCCCTTGCCTTTACTGTCGGAATGTTTATCAGACAGTGTGTAAAAATCCCTCAGATAATAATAAGGTGCATCGGATCTCGGATGTAGTTGCTGAGTCTGCGTCTCTGCTTTCTCTTGCCATCTGTATATGAGACCGAGAGCTGTTGTGTTGCAGGTATGGCCTGCCCCTTTAAGGAAAGTTTGTAGTGTGTGACGTAGTGCACCAGGGTATTGTGGGAAAATACGCTTAAAGTGTGTTTGTAGGAGAAGTGACGGAGCACCTAGAGGTGATGCGAGTGTTGCTCCTGCTGTATATCCGAGAAATAAAGTGGCCGCATTCCAAGTAAAGAAACATCTCCTCCTCCTTCTTCACGGAGCGGTCCGGACGGCTGGTTACCGGCCAGACAGCGAGCCAAGATAACCAGTGACACGGGCGGCTCCTGGTACAAGCGACATAGGAGACTGATTTATCATGACGTGACACATGCAATGTAAAACAATACATTAACGTCACACCATCATCCTCTAACCCCGGGGACGCAAAGGAGGTAGAAGGGCTGCGAAAAGCAGTCCGCCTTCTTTCCTCGCCCATGTTAAATACTTTGGCTGTTCGCACCGGCAGCGTAGTGCCGGGAAGGACCAGGAAGCGCCGCAGCCACACACACAAGCACATAATCTCCTGTGGGGGGGTGGCGGCTACAGGCTTGCGTAGGTCAGTCACCTGTGAAGACCAGCACCATTTACCCCTGAACCAGCGCGGAGAAATGATGATGAAATGTAATTAAAATAATTGAAATATAAAATTAAATATAAAAAAGTTAAATCAAATTAAATATATAAGCCCATTGCGCAGGAATTGCGCGGGCAGCTATTATTTTATTTGTTTTTGTAATTATTTTTTTTCCTGTTTTTATATTTAATTAATTTAAATTAACATAGAGTAAGATATTTTGCAATTAATAGGATAAGTCCTGCCAAATTAAAGTGTAACATATTGCCAGCTTGAAAACGGGAAGGACTGGGATTCGAACCCGGGTCGCTCCTTTTAGAGACCGAGAACGCTACCCACTACGCTACCTCGGCTATGGCTTCAATCTGGAACTAAGCAATATAAGAAGATGGACCAATTATTGTGTGTGTGTCGGTGTCATTTTATGCTGCTTTTGATAAACACTTCTACTTTACTACATATATTTGACAGCCTTACTTAAAAGTTACTTTTATATTTTTGCCTTTTAGATACTGGATGAAACCTATTGTTAGAGAATAACCCAGTGGGGGGGAAATATTTTTTGAGAGAAGATTCCAGATTCATCTAGGTTCATCTCTGATCCATGAAGGTTCCTTCTACCAAGTTGTGTGGTACGGAGCCGAGACACTGGCCAGAAAAGAAAACACTTGGAATACGTTGCTTGTTTGGTTTGCATATGTGTGCCATGAGTGATGGTAACATAGTGATAAGTCTAGTTAGTTGGTTTCGGTTAGGCTAAATCGCGGACCTTTTACGGGCACTGAGCAACGACATGGTGAAAGCATTCGATTTAGACAGCGTCTCTCCTGAGGAGAAAGTATTGAAATGTCCCGAGGGTCAGTGAACAGGTAGGGGTGGGGCACGTGAAAGTTCTAGGCCAATGGCTGTAGGGTTTTGTGGGATGCCAGGCTCTCATTGGCTGATGAGTTGGCGGGTGAATGAGGAAGGGGAATGAAGAATACAGTGGTGGATGAGAGGAGTGTCGGAGTTACGAACAAGAAGCGTGTCATGTTCGCTGGACTTTAATAAAGTTACACTTAAAGAGAGAAGTTTCCTGTCGTCTATAAGCGAGGACGCTACAATATGAACGTGTTCACCGTTCAAATTCATTATTTGTCATTGAGTTGCGTTCAGTTCATCGTTCTCATAAAAGTGAACGTGTTCATTGAACGCGTTCTTTTGCGTTCGTTCATGCACCACACTGGAAGCAGTGAGTGGAGAGAGGAGGTTCAGTGGGAGACGGGAAGGCATCAGGGTTTAGGTTTCATTCAGCTTCACTTTAAACACATCAGGATTCAAAAATCAAGTACAGACTTATTTTAAGTTTTTCCCTCCTAAACTTCACAGACCTGCTTCAAGGTCGGCATTACAAATCCATGCTGTGCTCAAACCAACAAGAATTTATTATGTATTCTAGTGGAGATGACACAATCTTATCAACAGTAATATCTCAGGTTGATTCAAATTGATTTAGAATATTTCAACTATATTAGTTTAAAATGCTGTGGTTTGAATATTTCCCTCACTGTTAACACCATACAGCATTAATGACAAGCAGGGTGAAAAGGAGGATATGATAAAGAATTAAAAGATAGTTTTTCTTTGGTTTTATGACACTGATGCATAATTGACCTCTAAAAATGTACAGCTTTTATCAAAATATGTCCTTTAATTACACAAAACTGAGAGAACAGTTTAAACTGAGACGTTCACTGACCTTTAGTCACTGATGAGGCATGAAAAGCTCTGACCCCTGCCTCAACATTAACCTGATTCAAGGCCACTGAGACCTTGTAAAAGAACGTGGTAAAGAACAGTAAAAACATAAATGTTTACAGCTTATGAACAGTAAAATATCTAGATTCCAAATGGTCAGCTTAGATTAGAACATAAAGAAATGAGACAAAAGTCTGTCAAAATATGTCTGAGTTCCTCAGCTGTGGATTTCTCCTCACTGATATTTATTGGAACTCACCATATTGTTTAATGCAACAATTTAAAGTTCAAATTAAATAACTTTTCCATTACTTCAATTTCTCCTGCATTGGAGGCGAGGAATTCAAAAACAGAATCTGCCGTAGATCCATATGCAGCACACACACACACACACACACACACACACACACACACACACACACACACACACACACACACACACACACACACACACACACACATACACACACAAACACACACACACACATTCTATAACATTTGACTCTTTTCCTGAACAAGAATCTTCTTTTTTTTTGGTAGCATTTGAGGTATTAAAAACCAACCCTATCTCACCCATATACTTTCAGGTTGAATAAAATGTTATGCTGCTCAGAAGTGAGG
The DNA here is from genome assembly GCF_947347685.1 of Pleuronectes platessa. Classification (NCBI taxonomy): domain Eukaryota; kingdom Metazoa; phylum Chordata; class Actinopteri; order Pleuronectiformes; family Pleuronectidae; genus Pleuronectes; species Pleuronectes platessa. The sequence continues at coordinate 20,010,406 of NC_070629.1, read as the reverse complement.
TGTGCTACAGTCAGGTATATGATGCCATCTACTGTGCCATATAACTCCAAACCGGGCTTGATTAAATGCCTTAGGCAGCAGTTTTGGGGGAATTCAATATTTGCAGGGCTCCTTTAAACCTCGTGAGAAATGTGAAAAGCTGCATTAGAAATGCAATATGTAAAAGAGAAGTGAATGGAAGAGTATAAAAGATGCTTCACAGCTCCCTACATTTTAATTCTTTATTCTTTTTTCCCGAATTTATACTGACTTTACCCTGTCCAACATTTCTCTGTTTAAAAGGTCGGCGGCCACACCATGCTACCCATCCGTTGGATGCCCCCTGAAAGCATCATGTACAGAAAATTCACCACAGAAAGTGACGTCTGGAGTCTTGGAGTCGTTCTCTGGGAGATCTTCACCTACGGAAAACAGCCTTGGTACCAGCTCTCCAACAACGAGGTACAGAAAACTAAAACACCCCTGACCACACCAGTGTTGGGATATCGTCAGAATTGTGAAGGCAACAGATCCAGCACAATAAAAAGAAGAATAGTCAAATGTACAAAGCAGCAACTTTATGTAAATGTTACCTTGGAGGCATCTCCAGCCAAATAAGTAATGAAAAGATGATGTCATCGGCTCCAGATCTGGGGAAACAGCCATTCAGTGCAAATAAATATTTGATCAACTGTTGATCAAAGTTTCTCACAGGTGTAGTTATGTGAATCCTGAGTCATCTCAGTTTACAGTTAGAGGCTCAGCCCAATGCTCAGAAACTCAATAATTGAGCGAACATGTCTTGAATTAATGTTGAGATTCAACACAGAGCCGAGGAGCCAGGTTTGACTCTGTTCCCCATTGACAGGGAGGCAGATGTGAACTGCTTCTGTCTGGCATCGCTGTCAGACTACTGCAGCAGCAGATGCTTCTTTTGTTCTGAGCAGAAATGAATTTGAAACCCTGTTTTTCCAACGGGAGCCACACCATGTCCGTTTCTTTTTGCCGTGGATCACACTGACTTTTGTGGTCCGGTGACACTGGTTCCATCTAAATATCTGTTCTTTTGGGTCCAGGATCTAAGCTGTGCTCCCAAAGTGTTTCGTACACAAACAACATACGGTGACGAAGGCAATAGATTGACTTTAATAAGAATAGGAATAAAAATGGAACATTAATCATTTGTATCTATTAGTAATGCAAAAATAGTGAGAAATGTACATTTTCCAGATACAGTCTTTATTCACTTTTTTATGTTATAAAACACAAAATGAACTGATTATCATCTGCTGGAACTATAAGGATTGTTTGTCACTTTAGCTCAATACAGTAAATTTCCTTAATGATTAATTGATAATCAAGACAGTGTCCGTTTAGCACTTTTGACAATACAGTAGCATGTCTGTTGATTTGATATTACAGACTCATTATTATATCAAATACATCAGGCTGAACTTCAGAAATCCTGTATGACTCAATGACCATGTTAAAAAGAAAACTGTTTAAATTGTCAGATATTTCACTCCTTTCAGCTCTTATGTAACACTCACTCAAATTACTGATGAATTAGAAGCAAAGTACCTCAACCTGACCTGTTCTTACTGCATTGAATACATCATTGTTGACAATTAACAACTGACTGTCGCTTCTGAATAATAAATAACTCTTAACAAATCGGCCCTTTGGTCGGTTACACTCAGGGTCTTGACCCAGTTCCCTGCATCGGATCCTTTCAACCCTTCACCTTCACCTTGGCCTGGTGAACCTGCTCATGACCTCCACTCTGGTTACTGCTCAACATGTCAGCCGTCCCGTTTACATCCAACTCTTTCGGGCTGCATCCAAACTCAACCTTTAGCCCCTTTCACCTTCTTCTTTTCCCCTTTAAATCTATTACATATCTGCTGATTCACGGTTCACTCTCCTCCTGACCCCGAATCTGATGCTTAGATATCTGTAACACGGGATATGGACCTTTGTTTCAAAACTAGATATCCCTATATTTATACATAGATTTATTTCTTCTGATTCCCATCACAAAATGAGGAGAGGTTGGCTGCTTGATCGGCAAAAAGATAAAACTCTTACAGATTAGATCCTTAATAATGTAGAGCAGAGATCTAATGATAATCAAATGTTCATAAAGCGATTTGGTGCTTTTGGGAGGGATTAATAGAAGCTGCCAATTAGTGTTCATCCCACACAGCACGGTGTATTTTAATGTTTGAGGAAATTATAAAAAGCTTAATTATATTACAGTCAAATAACTGTATAGATATTTTCCAAGCTACTGTCAGACGATGATATATCCATTCTCTGTACAGAGGAGCACTTTCCTCTTCGTCGCCTAACTCTTCATCCCCAAATCCTCGCACTGATTTAAAGCTCAAATCCGTATTTTTTTAACTTTAAATGAACCTATAACAGAAGATATGAAGTGTAACGAGACAGTCAATGAATTGAGCTGATGTCAATTTATAGTTGGAGACTTTTCCGCTCGCAATCTTATTAAGAAATTGCATCATTTGTCTGGACGGCTGCTCCGGTGCAATGTGACTTCATCAATCAATCAGTGAGGATGAGTTTTAAGGCGGGGACTCTAGGGCCTTGGCGGAGCTGTCTTTCATTTCCTCCTCTTTGTTTCTCCCCTCTGTAGGTGATCGAGTGTATAACCCAGGGCAGGGTGCTGCAGCGCCCCAGGACCTGTCCTAAAGAAGTGTACGACCTGATGCTGGGCTGCTGGCAGAGAGAACCGCACATGAGACTCAACATCAAGGAAATCCACTGTCTGCTCCTCAACCTGGCCAAGGCCTCACCTGTATACCTGGATATACTGGGCTAATCACAGGAAGAAGACGGAGGAATGCGTATGTGTGTGTTTAGGTGTGGATGGTTGCTGTATTTAAGTGTGTATGTGCACCCGAGGTATATGTGTGTGTGTGTGTCTGCTATAGGGTAGACATGGTGATACCTCTGAATAAGGTGTGTGAGCGAGCAAGGTGGCGCTGTACAGGATGTGAAGCTAGCACCAGACTCTTTAAGGCAATCAAAACGTTCTTCAACTCAGCCCCAGTCGCCTCTTTCCCTCCCGACCAATTTCCTCTCCTTTGTGCATCTACTTCTTTCCCGTTTCCTCTCCCGAAGACACATTTACAATGAGTGATTTAACTTTGGAGGAGAGGAGAAAGAAAGCTTCTCTCTTCTTCTCGAAATGCTTTAAACTGACTGGGACTAAATTGATGAAACCCGATAAACAGGACTTTAAATTTGGTGACTCATCTGTCGCTGCCTGTCGGACCACGGGACTCGTTGTGAGCATCCTGGAGTTTTCAAAGGAGGCGCAGCGCGGGGAGGATTTCCAGAAGCCTTGAATACTTTTGCGTGTAAATACGAGACTGTGAGACCCTCTTCAGAGAAAATGGCTCGGTGAGACGTGGAGCCACGAAGACGCCGATTCCCCCTCTCGCCCCTGTCTGTCTATGTGACCTCTTTCTTTCTGTCCGTCTCTCAGAACTCTACGCGAATATTAATGTCAGCATTCATACAACGTGGCTTGTGGACAGGAAGACATGATAAACACACTGGTTAACGTTCAGTAGACTGACTGGAACATAATAATGATGAAAACTAAAAAAAAAAGGAGGAAACACTGGGTTTCTGCCTCTCTGAATGAGGAGTACGGGAAACGCAGGGGAGTTCAAAAAAAAGAAAAATATCTATTCTGCATTGATCTACATTATGTTCTCGTGCAACAGATTGATATCAATGATTCTACAGATATATGCACCCATATCTGCATAGTGCATTGTTTTCTCTATTACTTTGCCTGAGACGTAACATGATGATCATCCGTCCAGCCCCTCCCCCTCTCACCGAAGTGACAGATGCTTCCCTCGTGATGTCAAGCGCCCGTGTCGGAGGTCAATTGATTCATTTGTCCACAGCTGTCCGACAATCACGAGGTCCTGGTGTTGATGGAGGTGGAGGGGGGGGGGGGGGGGGGGGGTGATGGGGGAATAAAGGCTGCTTAGGGAGGCTGGGCTTTTTGAGTGGTCAGATCACGGTCAGATGTGTGGGCGGCGGCGCTGGAGAAGGTGTGGTTCATTTGGTCAACCCATATTAAATCATCAAGGCTCTCAGCACTCAGACATCCTTGAAAACCACATCTGTGCTGGAGGGGATGTACACAACACAACACAACACACACACACACACACACACATACTGTATACCTTATCCCGTCATCCCTCGATCTCCACACTCACAAACTGAAAGACACTCAAAACGGGCCGAGAAGGAAATTGAATTGTGCATGTTTTATTATTTGAGCGGTGCAGTGCTTTAGCCAGGCCCCGTCCTCTGTAATGGTGTAATGTATATTTCATTACAGCCTAATGGGCCCCATTAGCACAGTCTCCTCACAGACATTCAAGACTTATTGTTTTATGGCCGAGAAGGAGCGATGGAGGGAAGAGGAGAGGTGAAGGAGGAGAAAAACAGAAAGCACGACTGAGGAGCAGAGGTAATAACGCATATTGGGAAGAAATGGAGGGGAAGGGCGAGCGCTCAGAGCAGAAGCAATGGGGTAGAAAAGAGCAGACGATGGGAGCGTGCAAAGGTAGGGTCGTGTGGAGGGGTGGGGAAGGAGAGAGAGAGAGAAGAAAGTGGAGTAGAGAAAAGGCGGAGAAGGGGAAGAGAGGAGGTGTGAATGTCCTCAGGGAGAAAGTGAGAGTGAACATCCATCATTACCGCGGCCTGCAGATGTTCTATAAGCCACAACTTCAACTTCATGCTGCCGTCACATTCCAATGGCTGCCCTCAAACACACACACAGACACACACACACTTTACTGACACTCCACCAACAGCTTACACTGAGAATAAACTCAATAATGCACCACACATCCCGAGATGAGGAACCACTTCACAGCTCACATATCTGGTCACATGCTCTCACACACACACAGAAAGACGGACACACACACACACACACACACACACACACAAACACACACTGTACATACAACAGCTCACATGCATGAAAGAAAACACACTCAATGTTTGTTTTTGCATTTTACTGAGGAATGTCTGATTTCCTATCAAACATATAAAAAAAAGAAATGATCACAACATCAACGTTTGTTGGTGTCAAACATCAATCTGGAATTTCTGAGTCTTTTTTGTTTATTAACAACAGCACTTGATGGTATTGATGTCTGTGAACTTGAACATGTTGATTTGATTGATTTGTATTAATATTGTTATTATTTATAAATCAAGAAGCATTTTGTACATTTCTTTCTATATCTAAACGTTGCCTTTTGCAACAGCAACACTGGTTTACTCGATTATGTTTCGCAAAAAAAATGCGTAGGATAGTTATGAAATGTATTTTTATGTCAGGCTCCCTCTGAACAGCGACCCATAGCCCGTCCTCATGTTCGGTGTACTCGACAACAGGGATGGACGTCTCACCAGTCTGTCACATTCAACCTATTTGACATATCGCAAAATGATGCCCACCTGTCAGAGCATGAGCTGCCGCAGCATTGACCACACAGGCTGGTCCGTCCCTGCTGTGTAGTCGAGTAGAGTTTGCACACTCAAAAACTTGCCACACATTATCTCTGTGTGCGGTGAACAGAGGGCCTGTGTGTGTACGCTGGAAAAAACTGTGAGAAACTAACACAGATACAGACGCCTCCAATGTCAGAAGAGTAGGAGAACACCTGCTGGGTTTTCTTTCTTTCAAAAAAATAAATAATAATGAACTGTGTCAAGTTGGAGGCTGAGAGGAGAGGGTTGTTTGTTCGGATGAAGACCTGTCAGCACAGGGCTGAAGTGTTCTGTGATCTGTGAACACAGCACTCTGCATCAACGCCTCACGTCAAGGATATGGGTCAAACAAAGAACGCCCCCCCCAACAACTGCTGTATGAACGGATGCCTCAGAAAACGAGGGACCGACAATCACTGACTTCTCTCTTTCTCTCTTATTCAAGTGACCTACTGTAAAAAAAGACTATTCAGCCAACTTTCCTCCTCTATGCTGCCTATACTGTACGTGATAGTCTTAAACTTTGGTCCCTAGAAGTGCTAATTCCTTTTTCTTTTTTTCTTTTTGTAAAATGAAATAACTGAGAGAGGAATAAAGAAAATACGTGTACAAATGTGAATTAGCTGCTGGAGGAAGTAAGCGTCGCTAACTGCTGTGTCAGAGACTGTGTCAATGTCTAGGTTGTACTCTTTTCTTTCTTTCGTCTGGGAAGTGGAGGGCAGAGAATTGGTAAAAGCTGCATGGGACTCACAAATGATGTGAAAACAGAATGACATAAAGTACATCGGCACCCAGGATGCAGAGCGATGTTCGCTCACTCTCCCGGCGGAGTGGGTGTGTGCATGCATGTAGGTGTGTGTGTGTGTGTGTGGGGGGGAGAGCTGATTGATGCCGGAGTGAGTCAATGGGGACATGCTGGGTTCAGACTTTACCCAAATCCCAGTTCAAAAAACTAGTTTCATGGTAGGAATCAGGAACTGATTTGTTGTCGCTGTTCAACCAATTCATCACGATTGACTTCACTTCTTCATGTCGGACTGAGTTTGGTGCTATGGCAGCTAACATTCAGGGAATCAATTGCTTTGTTGTGACTCCAACCATTAGCTTCTTCTAAACACACTTCACTAACGCCTGAGTTTCACATGAGTGTATCAGCAATAGTAACAGATTCTTCCCTTTTCCTATCGCCTCACGTTAACACCAGCGTGGGGCTGAGTTCGGGATAAACCCCGTGACTCACTCCCCGTCCACACTAATGCAGATTATTTCCTCTGCGTTTGCAATTCTCCTCCAAACACAAACACTGTTTCAAAAACTCTGGTTTCTTTGTATCCATGTTTAAATGTAAAATTTAGCTTTAGAGAACCTATGACATCACAATTTACCTTTCACATGCCCACTGTCGCTTTGTGCGATGAGCGTACACCGGAAACCATTTCTCCACATTTTGGTTGGCACTGCCAGATCCAATCACAAGTTTGCAGATCAATTTATCACTTGAATGCAACTGTTTGATTTTACTTCATTAAGACGTTCTTCCCTAGTGTTTGATGGATTTGTTGCAGACTTATGAGCATTTGTAGTCGTGTTTGTCTGGACGGAGATATTTTGTAAAACAGAGTGAAAGACATTAGTAAAAAACTAAAAATGAAATTTGCAATAGTGTAGACAAGGCCTCGGTGAGCGAAAGGGTATTTCACTCACAGTGCTGAGTCATCAGGAGAATTTTTTATCCATGTCATATTGACTCCCCTCTCTCTCAGTCTGAGCTAAATGAGCTGAAATACCATAAAGGTTATTTAAAAGATTACCTTTGTGCTTGAATGCTTCTGGGGCCAATACGCCCGGGAGAATGTAATGCAACAAAAAACTGCTTCTCTGCAAACAAAGAATGGGGAAAAAATCAAGAAAAAAAAAGTAATTCTACAAAATGCTGTCTCCTCTTTCCCAGATTTTTTGATTCTTTGCTGTTTGTCTCAAGGGTTTCGCTGCTGCTGCAGCGGTGTTAGTGAGAAAACCAGAGGGGCTGGGATTATTGGATGTTTTGGGGGATTTGTGGATTGTAAGAGACGTGAAATAGGGCGGAGGGCAAAGCGCTGCAAGGTTCCTGCGTGAAAGATGTTAAAAATGTTATTCCTATGCCTGAACATGCTCTTTGAAATGTAAGAAACAGCTGTACAAAGCACACAATGTAATTAAAAGCTGGACATACTCTTGACTGATGCAGCTAATGTTTGTCTTTGCAAGCCGGTTGTTGTTCAGAAAAGCAAAAGTTATGATGCCGCCCATGCGTGCTTTGCTGTTGGACACACACACACACACACACACACACACACACACAGAAACACATGCGTGGTGGAAATGATCATAGTGAGTCATGATGATAATGATGGTGATGATATGATTTCTCTCTGAACATGGACCAGTCTGTCGTGATATAATGTAATTAATAAAAAGTGTTATGTCACATCAAAGTTCCTGCAACTGACTATAATGAAGAGTTACGTGTGTATCCATGAGTGTGTGTTAGAAAGGGGGAGACACACACGCCCATGCAGCAAACAGAGGAAGAAGAAGAAAAGAGGATCGTTCAGGGCGGTAGGAGAGAAACAGGGAAATAAGTTGCTCTAAATTCAGTAGAGCTGGAGTGTCGGAGTGGTGCTACATCATTTTATTAATCCCAGTATAAATCCAGTGTCTGTTAAGAGTGAAAAGAAAAAAGGAACTTGCGTGGTTTGCAGATTAGCAGCAGGCTGAGAGCTTTTGCAGGGAATTGTACAAGTGAATTGGACAGAAGAGTTCCCTCTAAATCCCTGATGCAATTAACCAACAGCTGAATTAATATGTTCTTTTTACCCAGAGCCCTGTCTACAATTTATCTTTTAATAAAAACATCATTGGGAAGGAGATGAGAAATGCACCAGGCGCACAGAATTCACCTTGGTGTAACAGCGTGTTTGTTCATGTGTGTGTGTGTGTGTGTGTGTGTGTGTAAAGAAAGACAGTCAGTGGTGGTGGTAGTGCTCTCCTGGTGTACAGTGGAGGTTTCATGTACTCAGCACTTCAACCTCATAAATAACACTTTTAATCAACAAACACACACACACACACACACACACACACACACACACACACACACAGGGTTGTGAGGATGAGGGAGGCTTTAAAAGCTGATCTACTACACGTCCTGGGAAGACAAACATCAGAAGAGTGAGGCCAGTCTCTGTGGTTCAGCTGCAGAAACTGTTCAACTTGTTTCCAAACTGTCCTGAGTTCATATCCAGCTCAACATCATCATCACAACATCACACCTTCTCTCGGCTTTAGGACAGATTCACTTAATCTCAATTAATAAGTTCAACCCCATTAATTGAGTTCCAAATCTGTTCTTTAAGAGGATAAAGAAAGAGGTGCTGCAGGCGAGAGCAGGGGAGTCTGCATAAGTATATTAGACATATAAAAACTTAACTTCTGCAATTTTACCTGATTGCTTTAAGGAGGTATTAAAGTGATGCTGTTTTCTGGCAGATTGTACTGCAGCCTGTAAAGGGTGCGGGGGACTTAGGGAGCCTGAGCTTGAGGATAAATACAGTTTGACCCCAGATCATCAAAGATCCTCTCCAGGCCTTGTTTTTTTATAGAGCGATCAGTCAGTAAAGAGCATAGCTCCGCCGAGGCCGGACGTTGGTCTAGTTCTTATTGTAGAACTACAAAAGAAAAAAGGGAAGTGGTGTATTACAATTATTATTCATCTTAAAGCAAAGAGAGTTGGAAAAACAACTTCTGCCTGATCTGTATCGGTACCAGTCCCCATCCCTCCACCAAGTCTGGTTGAAATCAGTAGTTTTAGTAGGTTGTGCGAAATCCTGCTAATAACTAAAGCAACACAAAAAACAGACCACGCAACCAATTAGAAGGACTCTCATAAAGCACACACGTCCACCAAAGCTGTTTGGCCACTTTAGCACCATGTTTGCATTTACATGTGTAGAGTATCAAATGGATCAGACCCAATTTATGGAAACCATGCCTAGAGTTATCCTGTTATTCCTTTGCATATAACCCACCCATTCATCAATTTTCAAGAAATTCTGTTCAGTAGTTTTTGCATTCACAACTTTTGCAAAGGATGACAAAAGAAAAAACCTGTTCAGGACAAAGTTACATTTTCTATTAATGTAGCGAGATGTTAATGTATGTGTTCGTCATTGAAAGAAAATGATTGGTATTGAAAATATCCAGAAAAAACCTTCACTCTGCTGTTTGCTGACAAAATATCCCATCTTGGAGAAGCCACTTTGGATCAAATTTACATAATGGGCTTCATGTTGACCACAAGGAAAGAATAACTATCTTAAATATTCGGTGTGATTCAGCACTTTTAATGCTGTGGTGCCCCTTCAAGCCAAAAGGTTCATTGATGAGTTTCAAAGGTTCACTCATGACTTTCAACAAAATGCAACCAATGGCCCAATGCTGATTTAAATAAAACATCCAGTTCCGTTAACTTCTCATAATTAAATATGAAATAGTTGCTACAATGGACAATATTGGAAGAGGTGAAAACACACGAGAGGCAGAAACTCCACAAAGACGATATTCCAGCACTTTTTGTCGTTTTCCAGCGAAGGGAATCGTCGCTGGCAAGAAACTGGCTTCAAGCCTCTATCACGCGTGCTGTACATCAAATCCCCAGTAATGCCATCACTAACTATAGCCTGTCTTTACCTTGATACCATACTATTATCTGTAGCCTCATCCCAGAGGATCTAAAAGCAGGGAGGAAGACCAACTGTTGTTCGGAGAAGATGTGTCATTACTACAGAAACACATGCTGAGGGAGAAAAACACACAGCGGAACAATGGTCCAGCGGGGGGGCCGAGGTGAGCCAAGCTGCTCCGTAATGACGCGGACCAATTAGAGACGGTTAAGGCAACGACAGGCCGTCATTAGTGGTTAGTCCCTCACTGCTGCACCTGCGTGGTGACATCAGCACCGCAGGCAGGAGCGTGGACGTGTTCCCTCACAATCTCCAGCATCTGTTGGTGTGAAAGTGAGTGATTGATGTTCACGGCCCAGTAATATCAAGCATAATGAATGGTTTTAGATGAAGCCATTTTCCTCCTGATCTGCATTAATCTTATCTCGTCGTATATTCAACTGAAAACAGTTTGACTGGGTGGTTTTTCAGCTCAGGTGCACGGTGGGTTTCTCCTTAAAGTCTTTTCTACTAAAGCAAGTACAATTAGAGATACATACTTATCAAACTTAGTGGACGTAATGAAGCACGATTCATGGTTTATGGTTTTATCTGGAAATTTGAGGTCTTGATTTTGGAAATGGCTGAAGGTGGAAAAACAGGGACACATATAAGACAATTCGCTGTCATTACTACAGCAGGATTTCCTTTTCAGTATATGCCAAACATATGAAAACCGAGAGACATGTGAAAGAAGTTAAAACTACAGAGAATGAAATTTAGGATGTCAGGACCAGAATTTCAGACAAATGACAAAAGCAGGTGGCAGTAGTGAAGGTCACTTCTGTGACTTCCCGTCCCTCCAGCTCTGTTCAACTTCCTTCGGTTGGGGTTGACTTTGAAGTGACTGAAGTAAAATATATTCCAAAAGGGAAGACACCATGACACGGTCAATCATCTGGGTGCTGCCATGATTTTCCCACATTTATACAAACAGCAGGCTCGAACCCTGGTACAAACAAACTAATACAGTTGTTCTGTATGTGGCCAACCCCCACGCCATCGCCTCCTCACAGCTTTGTTGTTTTATCCATTCAATATTTTTTTTACTGCTGCAACTGAGCATAATCCTCAGAGAAACAATGTTTCCTGAGAAAGAAATGAGTGGTACATGATTTCTGTAGAAATAATTTGAGCGGTCTGTTTTGATTTCAGTCTATGGGCCAATAATAAAAAAGAAATCCGTTCTTTCTCACAGGTTTTCTACTGGATAGTTTAATCATTACAGGGAACCACATGAAGTGGTCAGAATACGACAAGATATGGCTCCTTTTAAAGAAAAACAAGAAGATACCAACACAAACATTAGAGGGGCTGAACAAATACAGATACGATTACAAATAACACCACTGTAGATCCCCTGAGTGGATTCCAGTGAAATAAGTTGCTCTCAATTCACAGGAATGCTCCCTCCCCGAGGACGCCATCAAAATGGAAAACGCAGAAAAACAGGACAACCTCATAACCGAGAGCCATTCCTCGTCTTCTGTCTCCTTCTGCTGCATGAGTTTCCTGTTCCACCAAAACGGAACAGCCAGTGGCTTTATCAAGATTTATGAGCTAAATCATCATTGGAAATATTAGACACTTGCCGGGGCACAGGGGGAGGTGGGAGGGGAGCGGGAGGGGGCTGCGGAGGAGATGAGGGGAAAAGGAGAAAGACGAGACGGAGTGAGAAAAGAAACAAGTGAGTCAAAGGGAGATGGAGCGAGAAAGACTTAACTGAGCGAGATAGGAGGATTGTGCTAAGAACAGATGGCTAGACTTGATACAGAAAGCATTTTCAGTACAAGCTTTTACGTTCCTGCTGGTTTCTTGTCTAAATGTGCCGACATCCCATCCGGAGACACTCAAAAACAAGCAGCGGAGATAAAGGGCTGGAGACAAACGGGAAAACAAGGTGAATCCCAAAATCTGTGAGGCCGAGCCCTTGTCGTGGATGATCCCTCCTGATGATGCACTTATTTCTCCTGACTCAGATTCCTTTCTCAGGACAAGAACATTAACTCACTCACCAAAAAGAGAAAATCAGCAAACGGGTTAGAATGAGGCCACTGAACGCTGCTTCAAGACCACGAGTTCTGTTTTTAATTAGAAATACACTCAACTTATATCATCTTTAAACCATTTTAAAGTTATACTGTAAAAATACTGTTTGGCTTTTTATTATAGTGAGATGAGCAGACATATTAACCTCATGTCTTCTGAGTACAGACCAGAAGCCAAGAGGCAGTTAGCTTAGCATAAAGACTTGAGGCAATTCACAAATGCAAATATGTTCAAACTGTATATATTTCAAATCCTGCTTGTTTAATCAGGACATAAGCAAAACATTCTTGGGTCACATATAGGACTTTTGACTAAGCTTATTTTATAGCTGATGTTTTATGATATTTGTTTAGTTGTATTCCATTTTTTTATCAAATTTATTTGTAATGACAAATATTGAAATTGAAATCATTTTCAAGACAAAGATTCATCCTCTAAATTTCTATTCTTCATAATTATAAATATATCAAACTTTAAATACCAGCCCTGCAGTCACAGCTGTTAATCAATTTAAAGTTAACTTGAAACTGAGTTACCTAAAAATATCAATTCTTTGACATACCCAAATGAAAAAGCTTAAAACAGAAGAACAGACGGTCAAAGCATATGTATACAACATCATTTTAAAGATAACATACTTTAGTTTCCGCTTGTTTAATGATCAATTAAACAAAGCCTAAGTTGATTCATACATCAATTTAAAAAGTAGTTTGAAAATAAACGATGGAATTCACCAAATTGAAATAGTTTAATCTTCTAGGAGCAATGAACCTCCTCAAAATGTCTCCAATGGAAAAACTGTATTTTAAATCAGTCTTTATGGACTAAAGGAATATAAACAATCGACGAATGGAGAGACAATCAGACTTCACCAATACGATCCTGGTAAATCTGAATAAACTGTGCAGAAGTGAACTGGTCTAATTCTGCATTCTTCTTTCAATATTGAAAAAAAAGTTCAAGCATTTACACAGCGACCTGTGACCGGGTTTGTTTTCAGAGCTTCAGGCAGCGTTGTCTGTTTTCCCATCTTCCTGTGTTCACATTAAATTCAAGCCCAACCCTTCTGTAGGGTTATGCCGAGTGTTAAATGGCACGGGGTTGAAATAAAACACATTTATATTCAAAATTCAAACTGTGGTGTGTCTGATAAATGTCGGCCTCATTATTTTGCTGCCTGTTCCACCTTTAACGAGCTGAGCGTCCGTCCACTGAACAATAGCACACTCTATAAAATGACCAGTGAGCCGTGTGCTCCTGCAAATTGAATCAAGCGTGTCTGCAACTGCCTGATTTTCATATGATTGAATAATAAATTGATGCAAGTGATGCAAACAAAACTAAATCAGCCGCGTTTGCCCTTTCTGAGATTCAAATAAAAACTGCTTGTACAATTGTGTTGCGGGAGAAATACGTCTGTGGCTAACAGCTCACATTAAATATAACGACGATAGGCAGAAAGAAGGGAGCGACAGAGACACACAGCACGGAGCCATAAGAAACAGATCAACAAAATCAGACGAAATTCAAATGAGGTGCAGACAGTGCAACATGCATCAGGAGGAGAAAACACCGGGGAGCCTGATTCAGAGAGAGCGAGCAGCAGAGGAGGGCCGGCGAGCGAGGGATGGGCTTTTGATGGAGCCTCATCTGGAGTGTTTATGACGAGGCAGCGCCAGCAGCGTAATGAGTTGACTGATCAATCTTTCCTCCTTGCTCCGCTGGATCAATAACACTGTTTTGACATCCTACATTAAGCTCTAACTAATTGCCAGATTGCTAAATGCTTTTAAGAAGGAAGAAAAAAAAAAACATATCCCGGGCAATCAATAATGCAATCACACCAGCGACTCTCCCATACTGCTGAGGGAGGAGGGATGTGCTGTTGTTTGTGTGTGTTTGTTTGTTTGTGAGCGTGTGTGAGTGTGGCCAGTGTCAAAGGGCCAAACATTTACCTGCTCTGTGAATTTCAGGACCTGTGGATGCGTCTTATTTGGGCGACTGGGAGTTGTGGTCGGGGAGGAGGGTCGAGCAGAGCAGTGGTGTATTTGGGGTTTGAACTCCAGTGGCCTCAGTGGAACAGTTAGTTTACGTGGCTCATAGCTCCGTGGCTAAACCACCGAGACCACCAAGCGATTATTGACAGGGGATAGGAGTCTTAACAGCTTAATTCAATAATGACTGTGTATGTGGAAACTGCAGACATGTGTCTTATGTCTGATAGCTATCGCTCTTTTCTACTCCCCTTCAGCCTCAACACTGTGCTCACCTAAGAAAGACCTGAGAGCTGGCAACCATAAAGCATCACTGCAGCACAGTCCAAAGGGGGTAAGAAACACAGCGAGGCAGCTGCATTAGCAGAAAACACTCTGACAACAAACCGTACACAACCTGCTCAGTACCGCGGAGGAGGTAGATAAAGTGAGTGGAGTAATTTAGCAGCTGTAGATTCGGATACATCCCTCAGGAGCTGGTGGAGACCAAAAACAGAGCTTTAAGAGAAAGAATGATCGATGTCTTTACTGCTCCCAAACAGTGACATCAAAGTGTCTTGATCGCCACCTGGTGCCTGGCTGCAGTACAGGTCATGAACATTTTTCTCAAAGACAGTTTCTCTCAAAAATTGTTTCCGAACATGTTTCTGCGAAGGTTGTGGTTTGGGCTCAAATAACTGGTTTGTCTATTAAAAATGTAATTTTTTTTAGGATATGCTTAACTTATGGTGCTGTCAATTAATCTCCTAAAAGTGCTCAGGGTAAAAGGCAGTTTGATTCTGAACAACTCCATGACAACTGTGAAAATTTCTATCTTGTCTGAAGACCATCTGTTACCATCCAAGCACGAAAGTTGTCAATATGCATCATTGTCCTGAAGGCTCTCTCTTGATTTGTGTCATTGTATCTAGAGTGAGTACATGGGGGGTGGAAAACTTAAAGGATATGGCAGAGCAACATGTGAAAAAGCAAAGAACTCCTACGCTTGTACATCTTTTTACATGCCTATACAGTTTGTGTGTGTGTCTGTGTGTGTGTGTGTGTGTGTGTGTGAGAGCGTACATGATTGAAGATCAACATGTTTTTGTTTTGGACTAACAGGGTCAGGGGTGGACAGGTTAGCGATACCGGACGTCAGTTATTCTTTACCTCCACACAATAGTCGGAGATAAAAACCTCTTTTCATGAATTTTTCAGACAAGCCGAGCTTCTTGAGCTGAAGAGCCTCTCCGCTACAGTCGCTTCATCCATTTTTTAACAAGTAGAAAGACTGGACAAGATGCCACAGATTCAAAAGTGCAGGTATGAAGGTGTCTGACCTGGTGTCTCGCTGTTTTTTTGCAATTCACACAATTCTTTGCACGCAGCCATGAGAAGAGCTGAAATGGAGGCCGAGGGATGAGCCCAGAGGACGACGCGGAGAAACAGAGGACGCACGAGCATAACATCTTCTTTTCTGTGTCAACACAGAATAAATAAGTAAAATAGCAGAGCCGATTGGTCTGGTGAAATGACAGTGAAACAGCCAGGGTCTATAATAATTTACATGAACTCCCAGACTTGAACTTTAAGCCCCGTTCACATTAATTTCAGAGATGCTGATTGTCGAATACTGAATGAGATGGTAATTACACTCCCATGAAGATAAACTGATGACTGTGTGGCTCTAATTGCTACACATCTTGTTTGATTTAATAGCACTAAAGGAGCAAATATACATCTATTTTCCTCAGTGTGAGGATGTATTTAGACGCTAGTCGAATAATCGTTAAGCTGAATAAATTACATCATCAACCGCATGTCGATCAAACTCTTTGTTTCTTAAGTGTTTTATACAGTCGTCTGAAAACGTATAGGATTTGGATTTTTGAGCCTGTTTCCGTTTCAGAGCTGAATTTTCTTCCATCAATAACGGGATCATAAACATTGATGTTTTCTTTTCAATACCTCATCTTTTCCCAGTTCTCCCTTTTTTTTTCCATTTCCATCCCATCTTTTCTATGTTATTTTTCTTCTCGTCCTTTGGCGCTGCCTCTTGTCCCTGACTTCTTCTTTGTTTTCATATCCCTGCTATTAAAACAACTAAATTATTAAACCTATAGTGATAATCAATCAATAGCACTCTTTCTTAGAGGGATAGACCGTTTAATAATTGACTAATCCTGAGGGGACCACAGCCCCCAGTGTGTGTGTGTGTGTGTGTGTGTGTGTGTGTGTGTGTGTGTGTGTGTGTGTGTGTGTGTGTGTGTGTGTGGACCCCTTTGGATAGGCCCAGCTATTTGAATTTGTGTGCACCTGCATGTCCTCATTGTTCTTTGTGATTGATGTGACTTACTGACGTAGACTGGCTCTGATGAGGGTCATGGTAAACTAATTAAACCCTTAATTGTAATTTCTAGAGAAGCATAAGAAGAGAGATGTCAATGGATGCAATTAGTGTGACTAAGCCACAGGTGCAAAGGGGCAAACAAACAAACTGAACGCCCCATATATAATGTCAGTCTGATGTTAACTATAGAGCAAATAGACTTCAACTTTAGTCCACTGGAAAAATGAAAGGTCAGGACAAATCTAATTTACAAGGCAATTTACTGAATTACATTTTAAATTTTCAGGCCAACTTAAAGTTTTGAAGAAGATCACTTGTACCAAATCACTCTGTTTTGTTTTATTCATTTACCTTTCATCATTACAAAAGCTTTACATGTTGAGTTCTAAATACTTTGAGCACACATTCTGATTTATGCGCATCCTTCACACAGGGTGACAGACAAACTACTGACTCTCTAGTTGGTGGGTGACCCTCTCTTCCTCCTGCGCCACAGCCAGGTTATTGTGATATCCCTACAATAGAGACTTATATACCCAACCATAACACTCACCTTCAGGACATCATGTTTCCCAGGAGGAGAGATGAGAGATGTCTCATCATGTGAACACACACACTCATGCACAAATGATCAATAGAATCCAGTCTCCATGAAAACCACTGCAGAATTGCTCTGTAGACTCTGTTTTTAACTTGTCTTGCCTCCACTCTGGGTAAAACGTAAAAATTTGTGTTTTGTTTCAATATGAATCCTTTTTATGTATTGAAGCCAACTTTATAAATGAGACTTATTAAAGTTACGTGAGGCAAGAATGTACAAAGCCATCAAGTATTCAAATCATAGTGAGTGAGGAATTTTACGTTTTTTGGGTTTTCACAGTGAATGAATAACTGAATCTCTGCAGGGATGCATTTATTTAAAACATTTTCAAGAAAACGTTTCACTGGAGCCATTACTTCCACTACTTCACTTAAAAGCTGCCCTAATCAATACCATCGTATTCTCAATAGATAAAGAAATCCCATACAACATGTCACTCAGGTAATTGTCTCCAAAACGGGGGCTCTAGTGTTTTGGTTTCATGACCCAAGACTTGTTCAGTGTTCAGTGTCACAACTGTATTTTCCCAGATGTAACAGGCAGATGTGCACACAGATTCAGCTAAAGTTAGCAGCTGGTGAGCCCAGAGCAGCATGTAGCAAGTAGTGGAGACCAAATCATGAATGAGAGCTTAAATCAGAGTGAATTACATCTGGAAACATGATTTTAAATGACTGATAATGTTGCTTTATACCAGGTGGATGAGTTCAAGGCAACTGTGTGTGTGTGTGTGTGTGTGTGTGTGTATATGCGCGTGTGTGCGTGCGTGTGTGTCATCAGGATAAAATCTGGTCCTGGAGACACCAACAGAAATCTTGTTCTCCTCATTTGACAGATTGTCATCATTATTATTCAGTTAATTTTTTTTTTGCATCCAAAATTCAAGCACAAGGTTGTGAAAGAGGCCCCTAGTAAACTAAAATGGTGCTGTGAAAAATAAATGCAGATTTAGTCTCAGTCCACGTCCAGAGTTCTTCCGTGGCTGGTGCCGCACACATCCACACATTTGCCGGAAATTGATACTGCAGCATTCGAGTATGCTGACAGACGCAAAAAAAAGCAAAGAAAACCTAACTTCCTCAGCGGTTGTAGCCAGTCCAGCTCGACAGCATGTCATCGTCAGGTCTGTGTATTGTATTTCATGTTCAGTGGAGCCTGTTGTATTGTCCACACTCTGATGTATTTGGGCCCCTGTGAGTCTTTTGCTTTTAACATTCCAAACAGCTTTGTAGCTCCTTCAGTCAGGAACCCACCGCTCATCCCATCTTCACCTTCTGCATCAATAACAACTCTTGCTGTCAGAAAGCAGGCAGCCGGGTCTCAGCGGCCGGCCTCAATCCTTAAATTACCTTCTCAATCTCGGACGAGGGTCACACAGCTCCCTTGCGGACGGGATTAGAAGAATACTCATTACCTTGACACGTGGCTCGACAGTCACTCAGTAAACCCTCGGGGTCACACAGGAGGTCAAGTACTCTGGTCATTGGTGGATTAGAGATGTTTTGATCGACATCTATGAGGGAGAAGACATAGAATTAGTGCGAATTATGTCATATGTCTTAACACACACAGGCAAGGGACATACAGTTCCATCCATCTAGCCGGCTAGTAGAATTATAATAAAAATAAACTTTATTTATAAGGCACTTTTTAAAGACGTAATTTACAAAGACCTATGTCACATGATAACTTGAACACGTAAAAAGCAGTAATGTGACGATAAAAATAAATAAACAAGTAAAACAAGAGGTTTAAAGAAAACAATAGAAACACAGCAAAAAATAAATAAACAGAACATCACATTAAAGCAGATCTATACAAATTGGTTTTAAGACACACCCATTTGTAGACATAAGGGGTCTACAATTATGTGATGTAACTTGGGGCCTTCAAAAGTGATCAGTACAATCTTAAATTCAATTCTAAAATCCTGAGAGCCAAGGATCAGGATGATGTGATGTTGCCTTTTAGGACCAGTGAGTTGTGGTAACTTTGTCCTGTGCTGTTAACATTATTTGTTGCACCACTTCATCGTCATTAGCATTAGCATTTACAAGGAGTTAAATCATTTAATCTTGCTGTAGGTAAACACAGAGTCAGCAACCAGTTGTTGGAAATAACATCAAAACACACAGTTTTAGTTGACATCAACTAAAACATTCTTTGAGTACAAGTATCTTGCCTGTTACTTTCATCTTTCCTCACCTTTCTACTGGGTTTCCCGGTCCCACTGGTAAACAGGAAGTGGGACAGTCCAACTCTATTATTAGAATTAGAATATGGAGTGTAGCACATGCAAGCCAGTCCAGAGGGGTGTTTCAACTGTTATCAGAGAAATGCTCTTTAAGGCGCACATGTATTGGTGTGGTAGTAGAAGTACAGTAATATTTCTGCAGCAGGTTAGATTGAGTGTAATTCTGATGGACACAGAAATCCTTTGAAATGTGCATTTGTAGAGATTTGTTAATTGATTTTGTGTAACCTATGGTGTGTTTTGTCAGAGGGTAGAGGCTGCCTAGGATTGTTTGTTTTCTTGTATTTAATTTGTCTTAGGTTTTGTTTTATATGTTTTTTTCCACTTGTGTCCTTCTTTTTTCAACAGTGCACATTTGCACATCTGCACCTGACTGATGAAAAGCCACAGAATAAAGCACAAGGTGAAGATGGCTTTGAGTCGTGTCTCCCTCTTTCACCAGAGTGGAGGCAGATCCCCCTGTTTTTCCTCCCTGTGTACAGTCATGTTCACCCTGAAGAGACGAGCGTGTTCAGACTTTGAAAAGCAGTTGGGTGATTATTTGACGCTCAGGTCTTAAACAAGTCTGTCTGTCGTCTGTTACTGATTCCCTCATCCCCCATCTCCCCTGACAGTGAAACAGATAGATGCATACACAGATAAAGGATAAATCACCATCACACTTACAGTTTAAATGGAAGCATGCTGTAACGAATGGCTGCCCTGAGAGCTCATTCCACTGCAAATAGAAATAACACAACCAAATGATAAAACTACTGCGTGTTTGCCACAAAATGAAGTCACACATTTAGAAACAAAATGGAAACAATCAAGACACAGTCCATTTGAAAAATCCTTCACTGGTTTGACGGCAAATATGCAGTGCAGCAAATTGGATTGCAAACACAGGCAATAGAAATAAACACAGAAACCAACTGACACTCAATACCTGGCGATGGTTGGAAAATGAGCTATTTTAGTTGTTTCTCATTAACATTTTATTGGCATAATTGTTGACATACAAATTGCTAATGTCGAAACACAGCTCTGACAGTTTCCATAGAAATCCTGAGCTCCATAGGCCCCCATTCATGTCACGAGTTTCCAAAAAGCAACCCAGACATAGTGAGAGTGTGTGCTCTTCCTGTTTTTTAAATTATCGGGTAAATGTCAGACTGTATATGAACGAGCAGATGAAGCATCAGAAAACCAATTGGGACAAATTACCCTAATGTGAGATTTATGACTTATTGGAAATGTTTTAAAGTTATATTTTTTTGTTTAACAAGAGAAAATACTTCAAAGATGAAAACTAATTGGTTTGATGATCGTTCTGTTTTGTTCTGTGCAGCTTGAAGCATCTTAAATTTGCTTGTTTTTGTTTATATATAGTTTACTGTGGATTTGTTACCCATTGCTTGTTGTTTGATCGTTTATTTTTTTTTGTGCAGCTCGTTTTGTTATGATTCATGACTTTCCTTTGGTCGCAGTGTGTTGGGGAATTGCTGTTAAAACCATATGTAGGTCATAGAGAGACCACCACACTCATATCTATAGCAGCTATACTTTAACTTGTGTTTTAATGACACTCCTGAGACAGCGTGTGTGCCAGTCTGTCTGAGTTGCTCTCTGTTTGGATCTATCATCACTACTCGCTCTCTGTTTCAACACGTTCATTAGTACCATGTGTACTCGGCTGTCTCTGCCCTGGCGTCCCATGGACTAAACATGCTTTATGCTTTATGTCTGCCTGTGTGTGTGTGTGTGTGTGTGTGTGTGTGTGTGTGTGTGTGTGTGTGTGTGTGTGTGTGTCTTTTCTGCATACATCACGGTGTGTTTGCAGTGTGGTAAGTGCCTGTGTTAAGGTTATGGCCGGTGACCTTGCTGGCGTCCATCCATCGACGTCCCCAAGTCGCCTCCACCTGGGGCCTGACTGGACGCTGACACGGGTCAATTAGAGCTCGCTGTCTATTTGTCTTTCTTGAGCGGACACAAGAGCTGCGTCTTCCTTTCTTCTCACATTCTCAGCATCTTTCTCTTCCTTCTGTTGCAGCTTAATCTCCTCCTCTTTAATCTCTGGCGTTTCCTGTCTTTACACTTTGATTTACAGTCTCTCCGGATTATCTTCTGCTCTCCCATTTACTTCACTCCAACACCTTTTGCCATTCGGTGTTGTTCAATGTCATATTTGAAAAAAACATCCAACCGTCCATCCATCCATCCATTCATCCAGTATATACCACTTCTCCGGGTTCGGGTAGCGAAAGTACTCAGCCAAGTAGGGTAGTCCAGACGTCCCAACTCACCAGCCATGTACCAGCTCTTCCTGTCGTC
Source organism: Pleuronectes platessa (assembly GCF_947347685.1). Classification (NCBI taxonomy): domain Eukaryota; kingdom Metazoa; phylum Chordata; class Actinopteri; order Pleuronectiformes; family Pleuronectidae; genus Pleuronectes; species Pleuronectes platessa. The sequence goes on along the minus strand of NC_070629.1, from coordinate 19,988,571 downwards.
CCCCATTAAGGATATATAATCCCTCCAGTGAGTTCTAGGTAAACCCTAGGGGTCTCATCCCGGTTGGGCGTGCCTGGTAAACCGCTAACGGAAGGCACCCATTGGAGGCATACTGACTAGACGTCCGAACCACTTCAAATCTGTCCACTTGCAGCTGTGAAGAAGCAACGGTTCTTCCTGACTCTTTTAGTTAAGTCTTCTCTAAATTCCTGCACATTCAGTTCAGTTAAGTTCAGTCATCTTTATTATACCAGATGGGAAACTGGGCTCGCAGTCAGCGGCACAACACAGTTACAAAGAACATAAATGTTTTCCTAAAAAGTCTCCTATCACATGCGAGTAATCTCTAAAATACCAAAAGTGAATTAGTTAAGTTAAAATAATATGATGAATTACATTGAGAGATTTAACAGGTTTTCTACTGAGGGGATTTTGCTGTTACTTCACTTGAAGCAGGGTTCTCTAAATCTCCAGCCTGAGGAGAGTTTCAAACTCACAGTGAAGGGAGTTTTATTTGTATTATAATATAGACTGAGCCCTGCGGAGGACCTGCTGGTCAAGGATAGCTGTCGGGGGGGGGAGGGGGGACTGCGGGACGCCAACCACATTGCCAGAAGTCTGAGACACTGTATATGTTTCCATGCTCCAGAGAACACTATGTTTTGCTTTCTTCTTTTTCACATATCAAGTTACTTAAACTAGCGCAGTGGCCGTTCTAAACACGTCTGTTTGGAATGGGCTGTCAGTTCGGCCTGCGGTGGTTGCCGGGTTTCTTTTGGAAACTTTAAAAGTGACCTGCGGTAATTGAGCCACGGCAAATCAAGTCCTTCTGCTGTACTCGGTCCACAGAACCCTGAAGCTGCTGCACGGAGAGCTGCTCAACTGTTCAAGTTCAGTGAAGCTCGACTCAATCCACAGCACACGCACGTCCTCTGGCCCTTAACAACACACATGTCCAGTGTGAACCAGATAAGATTAACAGTTCTCAAGATATGCATTCAACACACAGACAGAGGGATTTCGGGAATTCGTAGATGATGACCTTGAATGATTTCATTGAACCAGATACTGTCTTTGTTTATCTCTGAAAACACGTTAAAATACTTTCCCTCTCTGAAGAAAGACATTTGTGCTGAAGCACAACTGGGCTATTTCATGTGTGGGTCTGTGTTTGTGTGTGTGTGTGTGTATGTGTGTGTGTGTGTCTGTGTGTGTCCACCATCTAGTATCTCCAGAGTTCTGTCTATGGGGCAATATATACTTCCTCTTTCCTGCTTCGTCGGCCAATGATAACCTGATACACCCTGGAGAGAGCTGCGGGGGCGGCAAAGGGGGAAGTGGAGAGCAGGAGGAGGTGGGAAAGACGTGGAAGGAGACGGGGTCGTACACCAGGCTACATTTTGGTTGAGAGCGCAGAAAAGACTCATCCAACACAAATAAAACCATAAAAATCTGTCACTATTATACCGATACAAAAAGCAAATACAGCCTGAGCGCTCTGGATTGATCCCCACCATCAGAAAAGAATCACGTTCTGATTTCCACATCCTCAGCTTATTCTCGGTTATAAATAACAGAACACTGACACTGGAAATGCTCCGGTGCTGAGTGAGTGGTTCTGAGCCACTTTCTATGTCCGACCACGGAGGACACAACGGATTTTTGGTTATTCACGTCTGGTTAATTGGTTTCAAGTCTCGCCGCATTTGCATATGCATGCTAAGAGGGCATCTGATTTGAGGAGGGATGGGAATGAAAAGGGGCTGAAAGGCGATGGGAGAAAGACAGAGAAAGAGGGGTAGCGGAGAGAGGGGTGGTCGGGTGGGCAACGGTGATGGAGGGTGGGGTTATAAAGAAAGACTAAAAGGAGGAATGAATGAACAAACAAGTGAATAATAGACGGGATGTGAGTAAGTGCTTCTCGAAAAATCGGCCTCTTTTGGTTGCCACGGCAACGTGAGGTGCAAGTTGGCTCTGCTCCCTACGTAGCCAATTATGTGTGTGCGCGTGTGTGTGTGTGTGTGTGTGTCTTTGTGTGTTTGTATCTACTATCTATCTAGGGTTATTGATATGCCAACGACAAAGCAGGTCCATGTGAGCTTCTGCAAAATGGAAGATTTTAACATAGTCTGTTTATCTGTCAACTGTGTCAAGCTGTCTTCTGTCAGTTTATCTACCCCGCTGCAAATTCTGTCCTCAGCGCACAGACACACACAGACACACACACACACACACACACACACACACACACACACACACACACACACACACACACACACACACACACACACACACACACACACACACACACTATCAAACCAAACCCACCATGTTCGCACTGTGGTATTCGTAGGTTCTTAACAAAGAGCTGCACACAAGGGTTTGTAGCTTTACAAGAACACAGTCGCAAGTGTCTCCCCCTAGTGAGAGATACGAGCTATCGCACACGTGCTGTGCCCAGGAGGCAGTGGACTTTTTATGTTTCGCTTTTCATTTCAATCTTTCATCGAATCAGTGGCGACTTTCGCCTTCGAGATGAATGCTGGTGAAAAATGATTTACGAAAAGATGTCAGGACTTAATGTACCCTTTTTATCCTGTTTTAATCCACTACGTTAACACTCCCATAAAAAGACACGTTTACTACTGTTGGATGGATTGCATGAACCTCACTACACGTATTCACTGTAGGATGGATAGCAAATATTAGCATATCCATTTTCAGACAATGTTCTGCAGAGGATGTCCGGAGAAGTGGGTCCACAGCTTTCCCGCAGTTTGTCTTACACACATGGACAACGCAGCGGGAGATTCTCTGCACATCTCGAGGAGATATTTGTTTTGTATTGTTTTCTTCATTTGTGTGTCTGTTGCGTGATAGAGGTATCATCACATCGGCCTCAGCAGACTTTCTGTGGACTTTATACTGGATGGGGGGGGGGGAAATCTGCATTTCAATGTGTACTTCATTGCGAGTCTGAAAGCAGCTCACGATAACACATTAAATCATGTAAACATTGCACCCACATCACCATTGTAGGTTGACATTAGCATTAATTTGAGGGCACCACTGTGTACAGCTTCACAGGAACAAATGGTCATATACTGTAAAATTAGATGTAAAAATCACTGTGGTAACCATTCAAACATCTTCACAAGCACCTTCCCTATCATAACGTGCAACTGCTTATATTGCTTCACTCTTTATTGAGGACTTCTGATTCTGAATAACAATGAGATCAAACACACACACACACACACACACACACACACACACACACACACACACAGGGTTATTCCAGTCTCGTGCTCTGCTGGGACATGCAGCCTATACACACACGTCTTTGTCAGGTTGTTCTTTGTGGACTTGTACCTTTTCAGGGAAACCATTCTGCCCCTCAGTAGGACCACCAGTGAGTTAGAGGAGCAGCCAACTCGGACTCTGGCACTAATTGGCTACGCTATTAGAGGCCCACAGAGCCACACTTAGACTACAGAAATAAGCTGGTCAGTGTGAGGGGGGAGGCTGGGCACGGTGCCCGTGTGAATATGTGAGACGGACAGAGAGAGAGAGAGAGAGAGAGAGAGAGAGAGAGAGAGAGAGAGAGAGAGAGATTACTAATTAGCTGGTCTCTGATGGACATGAGAAACCTACAGAAGCAGTTCAAAACCCTCCATCTCAAGAATCCAGCACACAAACACACACACACACACACACACACACACACACACACAGGCACACACACAGAGGCATATACTTCCCGTCCTCTGACCAGTTAATTGATTGGTTGGTGCTGGTGTTTGTGCCGATGTTTGGTGTGTGTGTGTGTGTGTGTGTGTGTGTGTGTGCGTGTGTGTGTGTGTGTGTTTGTGTGTGTGTGTATTGGGGGTAGGGGTTGGGGTGGGTCCTTTGTCCGATGCACTTCAGCAGCTCTGATTGACAGCAGGGACAGGAAGTGAGGGCGTGAGGCTTAGAGAGGAAAAGAGCTTTTCTCTGCGCGGCCTTCCTCAGATTAACACTCTCCTCCACCTCTCCAACTTCCTCTCGTCCTCTTCTCTGCCATGTTTTGCTTTCTTCCTCCTCTGTGTCCTTCTTTCCGTTTACATCCATTTACATTCGGAAACATACAATACTTCTTTTAATGGCATTTGTGCTGACTGTATGTAGCCCCCCCCCCCCCCCCTCCTTCTCGCCTTGTTAATTTCCTCAGAAGATAAAGATAAGGTTACTCGGGCCTCTCAAGCAGTGGAGGTACAATTCTAAACAGATGCTTTATTCAGCTGTGCCACTGACATGAGGCGATTTAAGGGTCTAGTTATTCTCTATTAGCCCAATAATTGACTAGAATGTGACAGTTGTTGGTCGACATGACCGGGTAGCGGGGACAATACCCGGGATGTTTGAGAGGTTTGATAAAGGACGACAGCTCTGTCGCCACTAATGGCTTCTGTGGGGAGAATATATTCATTTTTTGGAGCCTTCATGCCTGAATTGAAGCTGCTGCACTTACAGAGGTTGATTGAGGACAAAGTAATTTCATCATCAGATTTTTTTTCTGGATTTAACTGCTAACGGGGGAAAGAACCATTTGTATCGCACACAAAAACACATCAGCAGAAAGAAAAAAAGATGAGGAATTTTATTTCGAGTCGTTTTCTCTGCAGACAAAATACACAGATAGACAGATAGATAGATAGCGAGATACACAGATAGATAGATAGATAGATAGATAGATATACAGATAGATAGATACACAGATAGATAGATACACAGATAGATAGATAGATATACAGATAGATAGATACACAGATAGATAGATAGATAGATAGATAGATGGATGGGGTCAATGTCAATCTCAGAACATAAAAGTAAAAAGGCTTGAAAGCAGCAGTTCACAAGCCAATAGATGACTTCACTGGGGGTTTCCACACATCACTGAGCAGTGGTGGAGGGATGGTAATTG